>NC_046662.1:83327155-83328471 GCF_010883055.1 Belonocnema kinseyi | reverse complement strand
CCAGCTTGTGGAGCCCCAAAAATGCCCCAAAAAACTGAAATTGACATTTTCGACCAAAATTGACAAATGAATGCTCTGTTTTTCATTTATTGCCATGCATTATTATTGTTTGTCAAGTAGAATGTTTTTAAGTATTTGTCAACTAATTAAAAATTGTTTAAACAATTTATTTTTGCCTAAATAATTTTTTTGCACACATTCATTGACAGGTAGATGTTTTATGTTTCATTGGACAATTAGACATTTTTAGGAATAATGATCTTTGTTAAAAACATTTAGTATTTGCTTAAACAATCATTTATTATCTAATTGTAACTTTTTCTCAAAAAGAGGTATAAAACTCTAGTTAAAAAAAATTAGCTTTTCTGCTCATTATTAAATATCGACGTCATTTAGATACTAGTACCTTATTTTGTAATAAATTCTTATTTGTTTAAATATAGTTTGTTTGTTCAAACAATTTTTTTCGAAAATAAATGTTTGAAATTTTTTTTTTTTTTTTGCAATTATTGTGGTAATTTGTCATTATTGAGAGCAAAATTTTTTGTTTTAATTTCCAGTGACGTTCAAAAAATACAAAGATTCTTAATTCTTTTCAGAACACTAACAGCTAATCTGTGGGATCAACATAAACAAAACAAAAAAACTTACTTTGAGCTTTCAGAGGGCAAACGAATGTGACTACGAGGGTGATTTAAAGGAAAAAATTATGAAGATAATTTCAGAATGACAAAATTGAATGTAATTTTTAAAGAATGAAGTCTCACTAAAAAAATAAACTTTTGATGACCAATGTAAAACATTTTATGAACAAATATTAGTTATTTAAAGAATTTGTTTGACGTTTAAATAATTAACAATCAGCGATATACTTAATTGAATTAAGAAAACAAATCAGATTTTTAAATCACAATTTCCAATAAAATGTTACATTAATACTTAATAAATTTATTAAACAAAATGATAATAGTTTAAACAAAAAGTTGTACTCCTTACAATTACAAATAATCACAATAATTGCAGAAAAACAGAAATTTCAAACATTTATTTTCAAAACAAATTGTTAAAACAAACAAAATTTATTTAAACAATTAAAAATTTATAGCAAAATAAGGAACTAGTATCTAAATGACGTGGATATTTAATCATAAGCAGCAAAGCTAATGATTTTTAAAAAATTAAATTTTTATACATCTTATCAAGCAAAAGTTACAATTATTATTACACCATTAAGCCATTTCCCTTTCGGGGTAGGCGTGACTCACTCGGCAGGGGAAAGGAGTAGTGTGTGGATAGGATAGAGATTTTTCAGATTG
>NC_046662.1:83297665-83327055 GCF_010883055.1 Belonocnema kinseyi | reverse complement strand
AGGGATTTCCCGCTTATTATGCTCATGAATCTCATGTCAATTGCGTTAATTTTACTCTTATCTTTTTCTTGATAAGTCCATGTCTCGCTACCGTATAGTACAATTAAATAATAATAAATTGTTTAAACACATACTAAATGCTTGAAACAAAAATCATTATTCTTAAAAATGACCAATTGCCCAATCAAACATAAGGAATCTACCTTTCAATGAATGAGAGCAGAAAAAATTATTGAAACAAAAATAAATTGTTTACACAATTGTTAATTAGTTGAAAAATACTTCAAATCATTCCACTTGACATAAAAAAAAAATTATGACAACAAAGGGAATAACAGAGCATTTATGTGTCAATTTTGGGTAAAAATATCAATTTTAGTTTTGTGGGGAATTTTTGGGTCTCCACAAGGGGGGAGGCATCACAATTTAAATTAATTAAAGGAAATGGCTGATTAGATACTCCCCAACAAATTCTTAATATCTCCCGCAAGCTAAGTTCAAATACAGAAACCTGAATCCCATTTTTCCGAAAACCAAAATCCCCCCACGTAATCTTATGGGATTTTCAGGGCCTTTGAGGCACATTCTTAATATTAACCAATTTGGCTCAAACTTAGAAGGAATTTTTTTTCCGGCAACATCAGAAAATGGCGAGGGGGTCGCATGCTCTTTATTTGAAAGTTGGTTTTTTGGACTACCCTAATCCACACTGTGCATAGAATAATTTTTCATTAGCATCTCCAATAGAAAAGAGTGATTCTTAGGAACTTTAAAAAGATCTTTTTCGTAAATGCATCATTTTACTCAATTCTTGATTAAAATTGATTGTAAATTATACACAAAAAACATATAAGATGTTGATTTTTGTAAATTTACAAAAACATGTTTTAAATTGAAGATTACCTCAAGGCGATGATACACCAATGTTATTCTTAAACCTTGAAAAAAATTTAAAGCTTCGTCAAATTTTTCGAGCCGATGAACTACCGACCCATCCCGAATTTTTATTCGTTAAAAAATCCACCTTGAACACGTTAAATGAAAAAAAAATCCAAAATATAGTTTCCAATCCGCTAATTTTTACCATCCTTACAACTTCCCTCCTCATCAATCCGTCATCGATATAATGACATCCGCTATGCCTTCAAAATAATATTGAATCGAATCGTCAGGGAAGCGGCAAAATTACTCGATTTCGAAGCCCGAAGGCCTCTCGTGGAGGAAAACAAAGGAGTTCTCGTTGTTTTGAAAATACTGAATGCCACAGAAGCAGAAATGGAAGGAGTCGAAGGGGTTGCATCAGTGAGTGATCGGGGGTGAGTTGACGGTTTGTTGGTTGCGGCAGGGGTGGTTCTTCGACCAACGATTCAACATTTTCCCAAATACGTCGACGCGTTAGGGATCGCGGGCCGCGCCAAGCGATGATGTAGCTTTAAAATTGGGGGATTTTTTCGCATTTATCAGGGTGTAGCCGCTCAGATCTGGCTTCGGTATCAATGTCCGAATACCTATGTTTTGTATCTCACACGTACACTCGTCTATATTCAACTTTTGTATATGTACAAGTCGTGCAGAGGGGAAGAATGCACAGACGATCGCGCACTCGCACGAATACATTGTTCTGATCGGATTGTATGGATTTTTTTCAGAACACGCACCTCCTACTATTCGGACCTATTCCACTCCCTCACTTACAATGTCTCCCCTTCAAATTCGCGCGTAATGCAAAACAGAATTTGTAAGCTACATGAGATAATTTCTGTATAGTGTCATTGTAAAGAACATTTTTTCTAATATGTTCATTTTTGTGATATTGCAAATCATACAAGTCGTACAAATTATCGCAAAAGTTCTAGTATGATATTTCACCGAAGAGTCGCCTATAAATATGATCCTATTCGTAATTTAAATGCAGCTACATTCCAGCCTTGTCAGTAAGGGATTATCGGCTTTGTACTTAGCTGGCTTCACATTTTGATTATCTGACTTTTTATCGAGCACAATTATCAATGTAGTGCTAAAAAAATAATTGTCGCATGCTGCTCAAACAACCGAAACGAATTGAAAAAAATTCTATCGAATTTGAACAGTGTCCATAGTAGTATACATTTTGAAAAATAGTAGCAAAATATCGTTAGGCAGTTTAAAAAATAAAAATAAATTGAGGGGTCATTTTCAAATTATTGGACCACGATTCCTTTGGTAATAGTACAATTTCAACGATTTAAGACTGAAAGTAAACAATATCCAGTGTTGAAAGCCGTAATTATTCAAGTTTGAACATGGCCAATTTTATATATTTCAATTTAGAATGTGATCAAAGGAAATTCTGGATTTTGAAAAGCTTTCAATTTAAAATAGTGTATTTTTACTCATAATTAATTTAAGTTAGATTAATAATATTAAGAAAATATGAGTTTGTTTCGTTAAATTCCTTTAAATTGTTTTAAATATAGCGTACGCCCCTTAATTGTTTGAAATTCCTAGTAATTGTACAAAAATCAAGTGAAATCCCGTAAAATATCTTAAAATCTATTCTATCTTCCGAAATCCATTTACAAAATAATGAAATCCTTGACAACCTCTCAAATCCCACAAAATCATATAAAGCTCTTTGAAATCCCTTCAAAATTTGGAAATCCGTTGAAATCAACTAAAATCTACTAAAAATCTATCAATTCTGTCAAAATCCTCTGAAATTCCTGGAAAATTCTTAGATATTTTTAAATTCCTTGTCATCCGTGTCAATTCTTTAGGATCTTATAGAATCTTTTAATTTGTTTCAAAGTCCAATAATTACGTAAAATATTGTGAACATTCTTGAATCTTCGATATATTTTGAATCTTTAAAAGTTTTTTTTCTACAGAATAAAGTTCTTTGAAATCTCACGGAATTCCTCAGAATCTTTTCAAATACACTATATTTTTTAAACGCTTTCCAATTTTTAAAGATTCTTGGACGTCGTGAAATCTTTGAAAATCTTTTGAACTCCCATACAGTATCTTAAAATCTTACATATTTATTTAAATTGATTTAAAAATGTTAATTTTTTTTAATTCTCTAAAACCTCATGAAATCGCATGAAATGTTTTATACCCTTTTCCACAACTTTTTAAATTGTTTTACTTTTGAAATTTCTTGAAATCTTGTTAAATACCTTAAAATATTTCAACTGCTCTGAAATCCATTGACTATTGAGAGTATATTGAATGATTCAATATACTCGAAAACATTGAAACCATTTCAAATCCTTTCTAATCCTTGAAAACAGTTAAAATTCTTTAGAACCCTTTGGAATCTATTAAAATATTTTAAATCTCCACAAAATTTTATAAAACCTTTGAAACGTTTTTCTATGTATTGAAATTTTTATTTTTGAGATGGCCTATTTTAGTCAATCTAGTGAACAAGTTCGAAGATAAGTTTAAAGGCTAAGTGAAGAAATAGCGTCATCAGCAGCATTTTTGTCAAAACAATGTCAAAGTAGTGGTGTAGCTTAGAAAAAGTGTAAAATAGTGTCAATAGTATCGTGAGTCCAACTCCTCGAATTTATGTAACATTTATATTGCAAAATGTATTTCCGCTTTAAAAATTTATTGCACGGTAGATGAAATATGATTTCCTTTGAACAAATGCATCGATTTGAAGTGCCTTTGGCCAATCTCTTGTGCAAACGCGTGAATTATACTCGCGGATGCTTGAAGAGCGGGATATTTTAAAAAAGCATACACGGAAGACAGGTCGCGTCTGGTCAGATCGTGGGGATAAATAAATAGGGGGCCGCCATTATCTGGAGGACCAGCCCTCTCGACGCGACCCCTACTCTTCCGATGGGTCAATGGAATTCATAACGTTTACGCGGATAAAAAAGCTAGCTGGCTGGTCTGGTTTGGTTTGGTCTGGTACTGCATTGGTGGGGTGGGTCCACATCGGAACATTACTCATTCCTCGGCGTTCGCGCAATTTTTACCTCCGAAATAAATCATCATTATTACGACCAGAGGGATGCGCATTATGGGGGCCATGGGGGTAGATTATCCTAGGTGAACGACTTCCACTCTGGACTAGTCAATAAACTTATAATCAAGCACCAAATCTTATGCCAAAAAAGAGTGAATTCAAGATGACAAGGGTATAAAATAAAGCTTCCTTTTGATGTTATAAAACTAAATGTGTACTGATTCATAATAAGAATTACCTACGCTCTGAAGTTAATGAACCCGTCAAGCTAAACAGCACGAATCGACAGGAATGAAAAGCAGTATTAAGAAAATTTACAAAATACTCAGAAAATGTATTCCCGGCCTGATGAATGAGGGTCAACACTCAATAGTAGCACTACATTTGATGTATTAACCCTGTTCATGACGTATCTATCCACACTCCATAGAAATGAGTCAAAATAAAAAAACTCCTGAAGAGTGAAAGAAAAGGTAAATGTGCATAGAAGAAATATAAGAGGAGTATAGATTCGTGATAGAGTAGGTACGTACCTACCAATCAAGCGCCTCGAAACCTCATCAGTTTTTTCTCCTTTTTCCCCCGCCTTCACCCCCGCCAGTCATTCTTCCCACCCGGCTCCATTTTTTCCAAGCCCGGTCATTGCGTCCTCGCAATCGCGATGCAATTATAATCCAGCTTTATGAAAAAAATGCATCGCAAATGTGATTGAGCACCGATACTCGCTACCGGCGAGATTGGGCGAATGTGGGAGGTTCGAAGCGAAAAGCGGGTTGCGCGGACAGGGGATTGAAACACATCGGGAGAGAGAGAGAGAGGTGCGAGGGAGGGATGCAAGCATCGAGAAGGGGTTGAGGGATTGGTCAAAGCGCTTGGTGCCGGTGCTGATAAAAAATTACATCCGAAAAAGTATCGCCATCAACCTATACAACTCCAACCCCCAAATGCACCCCCAATGCCATCCACCCCTTTACAGCCCACGAAAAACCTTGGACGTACATTATTCCTGCCGTCCAACCGCTTTGCATAAGCGTGCACCGAAAATTGTTCAGAACAAGTTTGCCAGAGTCATACCTCTAACCTAACCCCTACCCCCGACCACTGAACCGTAACCAGACATTGAATTGTTCCACGGCATTAAAATAGTTATCAAAAGCAGTTTTGTTGTTGTTAAGGGATAGCATATTGTAGTGTTATTATTACGAACTCTCTATTTACTTACTTAAACAAAACAAAAAATTAAAGTAATGATATTTAATCTCATCTGGCCAAAAGAAAAAAGGGGTAGATCAAAGCCTGGCTAATCCCTAAAGAATAATTTCGTGGGGTGGTTTACGCGATAAAAACCGAATTTTGAATCGCGTTTATCTCGATCGTCGATCTTGTCAGGCCGTGTTTTCCGAATGGGAAATTGAGCCGTCTCCTCTGTCTTTTGCGATATCCAAAGAGGGTGTCGTGCACGGCGATTTGGCCATGAAATTTTAAACGCCTCGATTCTACCACAGCGTTTACGGGAAACGTGATTTTGTGCCAAATTTGGTGCCAATCGCTCGCATGAAATCGGCTTGCGGTTACAGAATTCTCGCGTAGTAATTTTCGAACGCGAAATCGTTGATATGATGGAAAAAAGGGTAGGTTCTGAAACAAGAGTCAAATTATTTAGGACGCAGAATTTTTAGGGTAAATATTTGACAGCGGATAAATGAAGTCATTGTCGATTGACAAAAATGTCTGACCAACCAGTAGCATATTCATTTTCGTATTCATTCGTTTGGAAAAATAATATTGATGAGTGATAAACGAATTTTGTCGATTCCCAATTTCAGATTCGCGTAATGCAAATTTGGTAATTTATAGAGATTTCAATACTATTATAACTCTGAAATGAAATGAAACATTTTCAAATTCTCTTTTTCGTGTTTTAAATGTGCTTTTGATGTAGAAAAGAGTTGAAGACTGATGATTGATTCGAAGATGAGGGAAAATGAAACCTTCGGTATTTTTGATTAAATGAAGATTTATTATAGGAAAGTCATCTTAACAAAAACGCCATTTAGAAACGAAAGGAAAAACGCACATTACACAATATTTTTATAATGGCAGTGGTATTTTCCCGCCCCGTTTCATTTACTAATTAGTAACGAGATCCGTGCTGTTTTTCCACCAAGCCCCTAATGAGAAAGGAAATGAGCACGGTCCGTAAGACTTTTCGCGAGTTTCGTTTTAAATGTACAATTATTCTCTGAGATTTCCCCAGTTTAAAAAGAACTGGATTACTCTTACGTGGCAGGAAAATCCCATTTCGCAACAGAAAAAATGCACCCGGGACACTGATTTCCGTAATTGTGACGAAAGAGAAAAAAATGTTTTCAAAGTTCAGATGACTTTACAATAACTTGTTATTATTACTTTAAATTTATATTGTTATTTTATTTACATTGTTATTTTTTAATCCTTTGTATTTATTTACGAATGCTAAAAACAGGGACTACAAAAGGAAAGAAGGTTCAATTCTGGGAGTCTTGGATAAAAAGTTGAGCGCGGTAGCTCGAGGGCTATTTGCATAATTAATTAAAGAACTATCTACCGGAGACTTAAAAGAATATGCCTGGCTTGCAGCTCCAGTGAGATTCTTGGATGGAATCTAGAAGAGAATCAGAGTAATTTTATACTTTCATATTTATATTCGCAAAAAAAAGTTACAAATTTTAAACTTTAGTAAGGTATTCTAGGAAAGTTTATCCTTTTTTAATGAGATTGAAGCAAATTCCAGTAGGTTTTTTTACATATAAAAAATATAAAAACAAGGTAAGACAATTCCTAAAACAGAGTTCAAGCGCATATTGAATTCCGCTTCAAATAGGCTCTAATATTTCAAGCATTTTGATAAATTTAAATTCAACTCTGGGCAAAATATAGAAAAAAAAGTGATACATTTTTTCAAGTAGATCAAAATAAACCTTAAAAACCTCACTTTGAAATCAGACCAAGATTGCTGTCTTTTTTCGCTTTTTCCATGCACTGACAGAGGACAGAAAAACCAGTCACTGCTGGAATAAGAGGATATTTTAGGATTTGTTTTTCGTAGCTTTTAATTTTCACCATGACTTTTCTAGATTTTGCCAAAAGTTGAATTTGAATCTTTGAAATTTGCAAAAATCATGAAGTAGACGTGAATTTTTTCACGGGTAGCTTCGATGACGACCTAATCCTATATTTTTCCATTGATTCGTTCACTGTTCGTACCAAGGCCGATGTAGCGGAGGAAAGAGGAAAGAGACGAGGTCGCTGGAGGATGAGGAGACGAGGGGCAAATGTAATTAATTATTCCAGTAATGACTCTGACTGATGAGCGGCTGGACAAGTCCAGCCAGGTCGAAATAGCGCAGAAGTGGTGAAGGATTTAAGAGGGAAATGCATAGAAATATTCAAGAATGACTTCTACCCTTATTTTGACAATTAAAAACCATTCTTAAATCTGCTCTTTCCTTGACTTTTTATTAATCGGTATTCATTTACTCAGATCACGTTTTTATTATATTCTAAATTTACAATAATCTGTAATCAATATTTAGCTCGAATAAGTTTTTTAACACAGTAGACTATCACGTTATGCCTTTTGTCCGATAGCGGAGCGAAACCGCTAGTTTTCGCTCCCTTGGAGAGGAGCGAAACCAAGCGATTTCACACCTGTAAAGGGGCTAGGATGGAAAACGTTCAAAGCACCACCAAGGGGGCCTCCGACCCCTAGACCCCCCCCCCATATTGCCCCTACTACCATTGTTTGTCCGCAAGCCCCTTTTGTCCTCCTAGAATTCAAGTTGCCAATCTTTTCCAGCTCATACTGATCCTGAAATCAGTAATTTCAAAGTTACGATTTTCGCTTTGTGTATTTGAAAACGCGAGAACTCGCTTTCGCTCCACTGTCGGACAAAATAGTATGTGGACATCGAGCAAAAACGCCCGTTTTCGCTCTCGGTGCACAATATACTCTTCGACAAAGCGCCTTCTCTCGCCAAGTGTCTCTCCCTTCCATTAACTATAAATTCGGTAAGCTTTTTGAGTGTGGCATTAGACGCGCGTGTACCAGACGATATTCAAATAATCCGCCAATGCATCCCCGAGATATTTTCCGCCAAGCCTTAGGTTCGTGGCTTATTTAAGCGGGCGCTAAGTGAGAGCTATGACCCGGAGCATTGGACACTTTGTGAGAGCCTAGTATATTCTGGGAAATTTTTACTTCTGTTATAGAAAGACCTTATTTAATTATGGTTTAAATAATGTTTTTAACCTGAATTTTGATTTTCCAATAAACTTGCTCTAAATATCATTCCCTTCGGAATAAATGTGGTATAAAAACACCAATTTTTGCAAAAGATGTAACGTACTTGAAATGAAAAATTTCTCTAATTACAACAGAGTTTGGAGCCATCGCTGGCGGCAAGGACAGTGAGACAGCGAGAGGCGGAGGTGAGGGGCTGTGCATGACATGGTAGATTTATTTTTTTCACACCACCCGCCGCAACCCACGGGGGCTGGACGAGGTGTTTTAATATTTTAATAGGACGACGGAATAGCCGGTTTCGTGACTTGGCATTTTATAATGATATTCTCTGCCTCACATTTCGTTCGGTGACGCTTGTGAAACCGTGTAGCAGGAGAAAATCAACCACTCGAAATAACCTATTTCGCACGCGGGCTACTCGCACTAACTCCATCCAGTGCCTTTTTGTTCCTCTGTCAGAACGTGGAACCACATTTTTTAACGCTCTTTACAATTCAAGGTGTCGAAAATCATAAATTAGTGTATTATTAAAATCCTACCAAATATTTTAACTAACTGAAAAAATATGTACTAATAAGTTACTTGATTCATTAAAGATCATTTGTTTATACAGGGTAAACCCAAAATTTAATTTCTAAATTTTTAAATATAAATTGATTAATTTTTAAATTATTTTTCTCTTGGATGCCACATCCT
The DNA here is from genome assembly GCF_010883055.1 of Belonocnema kinseyi. NCBI lineage: Eukaryota > Metazoa > Arthropoda > Insecta > Hymenoptera > Cynipidae > Belonocnema > Belonocnema kinseyi. The sequence goes on along the minus strand of NC_046662.1, from coordinate 83,318,113 downwards.
AAAAATTGCTTGAAAAAGTTAAAAAGCAGCCCACTTAATTACTAATGTTGTTTTTAATTTTTAAGAATTGAAAAGAAATCAGTTCATTAGATTTCCAAACAATTCAAGTTGAATTAAAAATAATACAAATGAATCGAAAAAAGAAACTTTTTTTTTAATTTAAATTTATTTTTGTAAAATTAGAATGAATTTTGGAATCGTTTGAAATTTCCTAAAATATTTCAAATCATTTGAAATAATTTGAAATCACTTCAAATTCTTTTAACCTGAATTAAATTGTCGTTAACACATGGGTTGACTTATTGAAAGAAAAGTAAACTAAATATTGTTTTCATTCAAAAAAATGACCATAGCGACAGAACCTCGAAAAGTCACGAAAAAAATGATTTCACGAAAAAAAGTGACTAAAATTAACGCTGTGGTCGTCCTGATTATTTTTTAAATTTACTCAAAGTACTTCTTATAAAAATTCCTCGACTTTTGCAATTCTTTTGTTTCAAAATCCTTGACTATTCCCTGACTTTCCCTGAAGGACAAAATTCGCTGACTTCTCTCTGACTCTCATGTTTTCCCTGACCCGCGGTCACCCTGATTTATGGTTTAAAATTTATCGCTTTAAAGGCTTTAGAGAGAATACGTTTTGATTGTTGTTTAAAGATGTAAGTCATGAAGTAATAAAGGTTTAAATTTTATCGGTTGATTATAGGATCTCTTTTAGGTTTGGAGGCGACTGGAATGCGTGAAGACTGAAGGTGCTTTTACGATCTGAGCTACCACATCTTGGGCTGAGTCATCGTACTCCATCGCCTGGCTCATCTTTTACAATGAAGAGTGGCTTTGTACCTTGGTTGCCCTCTTCTCTTTTAAGCATACTACATTGTTAATCGATCCATTCAATTTCAAAGTATAAGTTTTCTTACTTTGAGAAAATTTAAGAAACGATTTCTCTTGTGAGTTGGGTGTATCGATTCCGCCAACCCAGAGAATTATATACGTAAATTATCTTAAACTTTGCCTGGACAAGTTTTTTTTACAATGAGTACAGCACTGATCCAATGACAATTCTTTTGAATTGACGAGGGTAGAAAGTACGAAGGGGTGGAACAAGAGTGATGCTTTCGACAAATAGCATAGGCGCACCCTTGTCTACGGCGATAGCTCCCAATTAATTTTTCCTCGGATAGATAATACGAACTGATCTTGTCCTTTCGATTTCACATCGTTAATGAATTCACCCCCATTTCATTAAAATCCCCCCTCAAATGAAAAATTATTTACATGCCTAACTAGACGAAAATATATCCCTAAAGATAATTTAAACAAGAGAAGTCATTAATTTAATTCGGTGCACTGAAACTACGGTTGGATGTAATAAGAAGATTTCTATTAGTAGAGATGGTATTAGCAGCAACAACTAGTTCTACGGTTGAAAAAACTAACCAGTTTTTGCGTCAACAAGTCGCCGTTAGTAGTCCTACGCAGTTCATATTAATAACGCTAGTAATTCTAAGCTAAACAAATAAAAGTTTTGTTCCTTGGCGACATTGGGAAAATTTATTTTTAATGAATGACGTATTTTTCCTTTCAAAAGTAGAAGGTATACTAATTTTAATAGTTATGATAATTTTACTTTAAGTACTTAGTAATTCTAATTTAATAGTAAGACGAGATAAGTAGTCAGGATAACTACTACCATTTTTGGAAATAAAAGCAGTAACGAAGAGACTATTTTTTTAGTGTGTCAACATAGAGTTTTAAAGTAAAATGACTTTACTAGTCGAAGAGATAGTTCAGTCGTAAATTTTCCTAAAATATTCCCTGACAGGTTTGCACCTATTTTTGCATAAACCATAGTGCATCATCTGCATCGCAATCGCCATTTATTTTCACCGAACTCGCGAAAAATAATGATAGCGTTTTTTTTAAAATTGTCTGCCTGCACTCTCTACATCTCTCTCTTTGTTGGGCGAATCTAATTGAAAACTCCTCTCCCTCTATCTATCAGCCGGTGCACCCGTGGCACATCGCACGCACACAAGAATTGACACCGGCGATCGTAGAACACCTCGTATGCGTATCTACGTAAATGCAGGCTCGGGATTTCGTCCGAGGGAACGAATCGTTTCGATGTACGGACGAAACGAACGGAATGAAACGAACGGTTCGATCCGATCGTGCCTCGTATAAATCAGCTATGCTTATCGGTCTTTCATCGTGCCGGAGGTGAACTCATTTCATTCTCTCTAAATACGAACTTTTTTCGGCGCAAAAACCTATTTCGATTAAAATGGCGCTCGTTCGCTGGCTGGCTCGCGCGCGCTTTTCGCATTTGGTCAGATTATAAAAGGTTGCCTGAACGAGCCCCCATCTACCCCAACCCCTTTTCATCACCGACCTCCCGACACATCACTCTCAACTGTATGACCAACTCCCCCCTCCCCCTTTCCATGATCAGACCTCTCGATCAGTCGTTCTTTCCTCTTCTGGCATTCAGTATTAATCGAATAGAATCGAAATATTGTTTCGTTTGCTTGTGGTCGACTTCAAAAAAACATATCACTAAAAAAATGTGTATTTGAGTCAACTATCTAGTTAGCAAGCCATGGTACTGCTATTTTACAAGTTAATACTCCTGTTTCATTAGTTAAAACAACAATTCCGTTAGTTGCAGTCACTATTCAATTAGTACATTATCCTGGAAACTGAATAGTTGGTCCAACTACCTATTTTTTCAGTGTATATAAACAATTGCCAAAAAGTTTGCTCTGATTTTTCTAATTTCACATTTTGCTATATTTTGTGAATTTTAGAAAATTTAATTTAAAAATTAGTAATAGAAATTTTAGCAAAATGTCTTGTCGCCCACATTTAGCCAACTACAGATTTGTAGTGGAAAATTACTATATAACCTTAACAAAATTGATTGATAATTAAGACTTACAGGAAGGGAACGTCCATTACTTATATAAGGACGAACTTTCAAATTTTAGACACCATTCCCCTATCATAAGTGTTAGAAAGATTTTATATTACTCCCCCCCCCCCACATATCTTTTTAAATTAAGGTTTTATGTTGTTTACTCAATGATATCCGAATAATATCGACGGAGATTTAGTACTGAATGTGATTGTAAGGAATTACTAAAAATTTCCACAGATTAAAAAAAAATTTAAAGGATTTTAGAGGATTCTAAGAAATTTAAAGAAATTTAAAAATTTCTCAAAAGAAGTCACGGAATATTAATTAAAGAGATACCAAAGTATTTTTACGATTTTTGAAGGATTTTAGGAGATATCAACCTAATCTAAAAAAATTTTAAAATATTGCACTTAATTTTAAGGATTTTAAACGACGTTTAGAGATTTTAAGGGATTTCCAGGAATTTTAAAGGTTTTTAAGGAATTTTAATTAGCATATTTAAAGAAATTATAAACAGAAAACTTAGGTAAGAAATTCTTTGTACCTCCACACCCCTTAGTGAAGATTCGCAAGATTTTCCAGCCCCTCCCCATAAACCCCAAAAAACCTTACGTAATTAATGCAAGCCCTCATATAACTTTCATAGAATTGAGAAATATAATAATAAAAATGTAAGATCTATTTCTGTTGAAAAATCGTACCAATCACAATTACATTCCTTGATCTCTTAGTTTAATCTAAATAATTTCCTCTTTTGATGTCTCTTTTGAATTGTAAACAATTAATATAAAAAATAGAAATTTTAAAGATTCTTTGATTTGAAATTCTAAAAATTAAACCCTTAAAACTAAATGCCGTTACATTTCATCAATTCAGGAAAAAGTAGGTCAACAATTTTACATTTGAATTTAAAACCTCGCAGATTGAACAATATTAAAAACGAAAAGACTTAAAATCTAAGAAATTTTAAAGACAAGATTTAAAAAATTATTGTCTCTCAGATATGAAAACGTTGTTAACTAAATTTTTCATACTCTTCATAAATACAAAATAATATCACATGAAACTCATTAAAAATTTTATGAGTCCATGCGATATTAAGTTAGTAGCGGCATTTCAAGTGATTGGAAACGTTTTTCTAATCAAAATTCCTGCTAATAAAAAATTCATTGTCATTACAATATTTCTAAATTTTTCTAATAATTTGACAGTACATGGTAATATTTACTTGAATCATCTTCGAAAAGTTCTTTTGCACTACATCAAAGTAACGACATTCTGTATTGCCACTTATGACCGGAATTTCGGAAATGTATTTAAATATTCACACACTTTTAGAAAGCGTTAAAAATGTATGGCCTTATGGAATAAAAAACTGCGTACCACCTTTGAAATAAATCTTTAAAAGTTCGTCATTAAAGACTACAAAACTAAAGCATCTTGAATTCACAGATGAAAAAACAAAATTCCTTTGCTGTATGCCCGAGAGTCCTTAATCTTTGATGCTCACAGATCTTAAATCCAACCTTTGAAACGACTTTAATATTCAAAAAATTTGCGAAAAATATTCAAAAGGAAATCCTGAATCTTCTAGCTCCGCAATTCGTCTTAATTAATTCACCTTCACGCTCAAACTCAATGGACTTGAGAATAACACGCATGATACTCTAAATTGCCCTTTTCATGTAAAGTTTCTTTTTTTGGCCGATATTTTTTAAACAAGAATCAGAAGGTATTTTATCAGAATAGAAAAAAATTTCTTGATCAAAAGCCCGTGCTAGTGCGAAAATAATAATAATGGCCTGAAACCCCAATGGTCGTTCAGACTGACTCTTCGGTCAGTCGACTTGTTTTATTCCTCGGCCAACTGATTTCCGAACGCGGCGCTGTTCGGTGCTACTCATTTAGAAAAAAAATGCGACCGTGTGCCCAGCCCCAATCGGACAAAAGAATAATCCTCACTCTCTTCCGTGGTTGGCAGCACTAGTCTGGTACCAGCGTACTAACACTGAGAAAAAAATTCGCACTCACACGACAAAGCACCCCCTGCACCCTCCGAAATGGTAATGTACCTACACGCCAACAGACATCACCCACACAAAAAAACTAACCCACACATACACTGACTGACAAGTACAAACTCACACAATCAAAAATCGAGCACATAAACGCTCACAAGCGCCTGACGCACTCACAGCCCTTTTCATTTTCATTTATTCACTCGCTTACGCGTTCTATTGGTAAAAAAGGGGTTTTTGTTTAGCTGGATTGGAAGTGGTATAAATTGGTAAGGGTAGGAGTATGCAGTTAGCGGACTCCAGGGTGAGAGAGACGCTGATTAGTAGTGGCTGGACAACACCGGAGAAAGGGAAATGGAGGGAAGGATGAGGATGAGGGACATCGAAAAGGGGGAAAAAGAGGGTTGAGAGTTGAAGCGAGGGGTGCTAACCTTCAGCGGGTGGGCTCTCATCCGAGAGTGGGTTTCTAATGATAAAGACCAACGGACAGAGGATGAAACTTGGGAATTAGAGCTGCAATGAGGTTTCATTGTAACGTTACGCCATATTGACCAGTGTATCTACATCAAACTACTTTGCGTTGTTTTGTAACAATGACGAAGTTCCTGATAGTGTGCGAAGTAATTAGAGAAGCTATCACGGAAAAGAAATCAATAGACACGAGGTCGACCGACGATACAAGTAACTACCCTTAATTATTCTCTCCGACTGGATTATCTCCTTACGGAACATAGAATTAACTCCCCCTTCAAACATGTAAAACTTTGCAATTTTAAAAATCCCTCTCATTACTCTATCCTGCTAACATGAAAATAAAAAACAAATTTTAAGAAGGTTAAATTAAAAAATGATAGACGAATCATAAACCCTGTTTGCACGTTTCTCCTCTAGATGGCTCTGTAATGAGTCCTTCTCACAAGCAGTTAATGCTTCTCTTTTAGAATCCTTCTTGTTCAGTTCCGGCAGAGATAGGATTGATCAAAAGTATGAGTACTTTTGAAAGAGTATGTGAATTTCTAAGTTGGCAAATGAATCATGGGTGAATAAGTGTCTGAAAGAGATAAAGTGAAACGTGATTTCGCATGATATGTTTGCAAAACGCCCGCGGTTCCGGAAAGATCGGCCCTGGGATTTCCCGAGCACGGTGGTTTGCCATTGAGCAGCTTGAACTTGGCCGCGAAGTTCGGAGTTTTCTTGTTGGGTAGAGGAAACGGCGCCGACGCCGCTGTAGAAAGCGAAAGCTCGTTCGTCTATTTCTAGCGCCGCGGCGCCCCTTTCTTCCACAAGCAACGTACGGACCTCGGCCGAGTCAGTGGGTTAAACGTACCGAGATCGACCCGTTCACACGGAATAATGTTCGTCCAGCGATCCCGAATCCTACGAAACGAGAGATTCTCGACATTTCATTTCCACGCGTATCCAATAACAAAAAGAGGAATACCTTGCTTTTTCATTATGAGGTGGCTTGATCCTGATCCAAAAGCGAAGATTCTACAATGCTCTCACGAGGTTAATTCAATTAGAGGGCAATTAAAAAACAAGAGTGCCACTCTAAACAAAGCCGAAAAAAACTTTAAAAAATAAGTTCAATAGAATTACAAAGACAGAGAACGAAGTTTAAGAGCAAACTTTCTTTTGGTAGAGGGTCAGTTAGCTCAATTACCATCAAATGGCTTATTAGGTCACATTTCTCACAAGTGGGGTTTATTGACTTAAGCTATTTATCTGGAGCTACGTATTATAAAAACTTATGCACAATAAAGAAATTTTGAACTGAACTGAATAAAAGAATTTGAGATAATTAATCACGAATTTTTCACTTACCATATTTGGTTTTCAGTGTTTGTGAAGATTAAAGAAAATGTTGAGGAATTATCGTCCTACCTAAAACAAAAGAGAAAAAGCATTTTAGGTTTATGTATAAATAAATTTGAAGAGATTCTTAGTATGATCTCTGTAAAAAGACACCAACAGATGGCTGAGAAACTCATAGAAAAATTAATTGTTAACCAGCTAGTTTAACTTTCAACAAATTGTAAACTTTCAACAAAATAGTGATACTTTAAACTACGTAAAGTTAAATTCTCAACCAAAGAAAGGAATTTTTAACCAAAAATCTGCAGCCCAGTATGCATGAATCTGTGGTTAGTGCCACTTTTAAACTGTCCTGAGTTAGCAACACGTTATCTAGGGCGTGCATTTTTGTCTTACCTCAAGTGATGATTTAGATTCTCAACAAAATAGTTGTTTTAAACTAAATGGTTGAATTTTCAACCTACAAAGCAGTATTTACTATCAATTTATACTTCAAACCAAACTGTTATTTTCAATCTAAATGGACCAATTTTCTATACAAAAAAGGACAAATGGACAACACGTCTTGTCAACAACTTTTCAACAAAGTAATTTGACTTTTAACAAAATAGTAGCATTTTACACCAAAAAATATTAATTCTGAATCAAAAAATAATAATAGACAATTGAACAATTAAGTAGAAGGAATTCTACGGTTTTGGGTTCCTTTTAAGCAAAAGAGCTTTCTTCAGGTTGCAGCTCCTTATGAACTAAAAACTGGTTGTAATACAAACCCCAGTTTTTTCAGTGCGACAAATTTTCTTAATGATCAGAAAAGACTTAATACCGAGGGAATAAATATCGTTTAAAAATCACGCTTCGTATTTGGAGTGATTCAGCATGAATATGCATTTTGTTCCGTTAAGTATGTGCATTGTGCAGATTGCGTCGAGATACAGTCAGGTCGTTCATTATTGTCCGTAGCAGTTACCTAGTGCCTCCGTAGCTTGCGTCGCTACCGTTTGCAACTGCAAATCCGTAAAGCGTACACGCAGCATATACATATATATATATATATATATATATATATACATATTCGTATATGTGAACCGGATATGACGACGAAATTTGCGCTGCAATTAGCGCTCGATCGATGCCGATGCCCAATGTCCTTTTGCACAAGCGCATCATCGCGAAAACGATCGCCGTAAACGCATCGTTATCTCTCCCCCTTTCAACACCCCTTTCCTCTGTCATTCATCCCTTTTCCATACTACTCGTTTTTAAACCACAACGGGAAAACATTGCCCAACGCTCAAATTAAACATCGCACATTGACAGAAAATTGTTCCTTTTATTTTGCAGTATTTTGCAAAAAGCCACAACAAATTAAATATGAATTAAAAACAGGATGTCTACTTACTTTGTTGACCAAATTACCAATCTTTACCGGTTGTGAATATAAAATCTCCTTTTACTAGAAGCACGGATAAAACGCGTTTAACAATAGGTTTTCCTACATGTAATTTTATGTTTATGTATGTAATTTTATTCAGTTAATTATTCAAAGATTTGTTTGCACGTAATGCAGTTTTCCCATGAATATGAAATAATTTTGTTATTCTCTTGAAAGCTTTAAAATATCTGAAAAATATCTTTAAATGCTTCTAAATTCTTTCTTTTAAAAGTTTAAAAATCTTTCCACATTTTAAATTATTTTTGAAAAAGACGAATTCTTACCAAAATAGTTGAATCCTCAACTAAAAGGATTATTTTCCAACCCGTTGCATTTTTAATAAAGAAGATGATCGTTTTACCAAAAGAAAAAAATTTTTCTATAAAATAGTTCAATTTGATATCTCGCAAAAATAAACTTTCGATAAAAAAAGTTAATTTTGAACAAAATAGTTACATTGGGACCGAAGAGATAAAGTTTCGGCTAAAATTATAAATGTTTAACAAACAAAAAATAAATGTTTAACAAAGTAGTTCAACATTTAAATAAGTAGTTGAATTTTAAGCAAAAAACCAAAATTCAATTATCATTATGCCACGAATCTTCAAAATTTTTTGCTTGCTTACAACCTTATAAAATGCTCAGTCAACTTTTTTCGAACTTCTAAAACTTTTAAATAGCTTTTATAATGAATAGAAAAATGTCTTAAATATTCAAGAAAAATTAATTTTTCAAAATCAAAAATAATTTGAAATTTTTCTAACAATTCGACATTTTGTTTTGATTTTTTAAAAGCATTTCAAACATCCAATTACTTTAGAATGTTGTTAAAACTTGTGAATATCTCTTAACATTACTCGATTTTTTCTCAACTTTTGTAAACTTGACAAATTCAACAACTTTGCATTGAAATCTCGGACAATGTTTTTATAAATTTTCCTAGATTGTCGGCATCGGTAATTTTGTTGTCAACCGTATCGACTACAGCTTTTTAAGGAAATGATAAACATTCATATTTCTTGTCATCACGGTTAATAAAAATATCACATTTTTCAAAACTTTAAATGTGATTTCTAGATCAGATTTATATTCCTGGTTGATTCTCGGTTTCTCCCGTTTCTATTTTATTTCCACGCTATTTAACGGATTTCACGTTTAGTAGACACTCTGTAAACAGGAATTTTAAATTGAAAATTTTATTGAATAGAACAGATTTAGTTGTTTACAATCTTTTTTCGCGGCTTATAATGAGTAAACGAGATACAGAGGGAAGGGATAAATAGAGGGAGAGTGAATCGTAGAGCACAACTTCTCCCTTGTTTGTAATTATTCATGAACAAAGCCACTGATAATTGCACTGCTTGATTGCACACTCGTGTACCGATGAGCTCGTGCTTCGCTTAGCGTATGGAAATGAATGCCATATTTTTATTCCTGCCTGGCCTGCTTCAAGAATAACTTCAGGAAACCTAGAAAACTTTGCATGTTGAAAGGTATCGGTAATTATTTATTAATGAGACCAAATATTCGATCGATTCTAAGCTTATGGAGATTACATTAACTCAAGCAAAAGTTCTGAACATTTTATATCCTTTCATCTAAAATCATTCATGAATATTATTCAATTTTGTCTGAAGTATCAAATATTGTTAAGTTGATGTTATAACACACAATTCTGATAAAATTTCTGGATCCTTTATGATTTGCTAAAAAATCCTGCTGAAAAAATTCAAAAATTTTGAGTTTTTATTATTGTAAACTAACTTTAACCATCAAATAGTGGATAATCGTAAATTGATTTAAGCTGTTTTAGAATGAAGCATCCAAATGCTTACAATTTTGAATCGGAATTGCGCACGGGTTTCGATCAAAAAATAAATTAACTGGCCCTATTTTCAAAGCTCGGATTTAAAGAATATTACATTTTGAACCATAAAAGCAGAACGTTCTAAAAACTTTGGAAACTAAATAACTTAAAATTGCAAAATTAAATCGTTTGTTGTTAAATATAACTATTTTTAATGCTTCCTGTTTAGAAGCATACAATTTTCAACGTCTGATATAGACACTTATATTTTGAAAAGCATCAATTAAAAATTGCCTATGTCACTTTTCACAATATTGTACTTTATTGCGAAAACACATTATAAACAAGTATAATTTTTAAAAAAATTCATTTTTATCTTCTTATTTTGTTCCACTGTTTATATTTTGGTCAAAAAGAAATTTTTTTTCTTCTGCATGTTGCATCTTTGTTGAAATTTCATTAGGATAATTTTATAGTGGTTGTCTAAATTTGATTGTTCAATTCTTGGTTTTATTTTCAGAAATTCTGTACAATCACTTTATTATTGGACGTTAAATTGAATTTTCAATTTTATATAAATCTCATTCAAATTTCTTAAATTTAAACAAAATCTCGTAAAATATAAAGTAAAAATAATTAAGAGTTGAGGATGATAAGCACGCTTAACTTAAGAAATTTATCTACTTCTGACGTTTCTTGAAGAAAAATGACACAAAAATTTCAAATAAGAAATGAAGCTGAATTTTCAAAAATACAAGAAAACGTATGAAAATTAAAGATAAAGGATAGGTAAATAACTAAAGCCTTATCGAATGTCTGACCTATTAGGCTTCTTCTACTTTTGTTGCAGCATTAAAAAAAGTATGGTAGCACTGAGTTGTATTACGAAATTTTTCGTAGCGGTACACAGTTCGTAATTTATTATTACATAACAATCATATTATTTTAATTTTTTTAACTCTTTAATATGATAATTCGATAATGTGAAATGGCAAAAAATAAACTTTACTTACGAAATTTCTGAGCAAAGGTTCTTTATCTACTGCTGGTGCATCTTCGCAAATAATGATGAAATAATTTAAAACAAGAAATGAAGCTAAATTTTCAAAGATACGTAAAAATGAATAAAAAGTAATGAATAAAGGTTGAGTGAAAAACCAAAACTTCAGAAGTCTGCTTAAATATTTGTTATCTACTTTTGACGTAGCTGAAAGAAAATTAAGATTGCAAGTTAGCCTTTCTGTACGCTAATCAATTTATTATTACATAAGAATCAAATCATTATTATGTTTTCCATTTCTTTACTATGGGAATTCAATTCGCTAATATCAAAAAGATTTTTATATTTGACCAATTTCGAATAAACTGCTTCCCAGGTAGATATACTCATGTAGTTTACATAAGCGCGTGTCACCGCAGAACGATGCTCAGGAAGTCGAGAGTTCGAGATGCGGAGGGTTGGCTTGGTGTAGTAAAGGAGGACGGGTAAGGGATGCATGGATGTACCTCGTCAGCGTTAGAGACAAGAGACGAGGCGACAGGAAAGGAACAAGAGGTGATGAGTAGGAGGGGAAGAGGGGTAACGTATTAAGGGTGTATAGGCACACTGCGTGCACTGCCGCGTCCTCCCTCTCATTGTGCAAACAATGCTCCGTATCGTCGTCCATAATGAACGTGCCGTACGTGCACTAGGTACACATGCTTCGTCCCCTTACAGTCCTAGTAATAATGAGCACGCAGATTATGTGTAGTGATCGGTACTCGATATGTCTACCCTCCGGAAGAGGAAAATAGACGCAGAAAACGAGATCGCGAAGAGCCTAAGTCAAGTCCGGATGGTTACAAACAAACGCGAGGGTTAAACTCCGTTACGAATGAAATGGGGCTGCTTGAATTTAATCGTTCATCCTCGGTTATTCCATTCTTCTTATTCTTACAATCTGCACAAATAGTTTCAAGAAATTTTAGAATGTAAAAGAGTTTGTTCATTTAGTGTATGACAATTTTTTTAGTCAAATAGATGTAATAGTTCAATAATAGTAATTAAAAATATAATTAAAGAGGAATGAGTTCGAAAAGTAAAAAAATATAAAATTAAAAATGGAGGTGACGAGGAGACTAAAAGTGATACACTTTGACACATTTTTGTACATTTAAAATTATTTGCAATTTAAAAAAAAGGAAAAAAAAAACTTTTTCAACTATAGAAGAAAAATGGATCATACTGAATAACAGTCATCAAAAAGTGTGAATCCATAAATACTTTATCTACTGTTGGTGCAGTTTTAAGACCAATTTTGAAATAATAAAGAAAATTAACCAAGATTTTATCACAAACGCAAGGGGTGTCTGACAAGCAATAATTTATCTCCTGGCTAATAATATATTATCTACAACGGAGTTTTACGAAACGAGTAGACATCAAATTTAAATTTCATTGTTAATCAAATGAGATACTACGATAATTTAGGATTATTCTTACACCCTTTTTTCTAAGTAATACTATATTATAAAAGGCCAGTTGCTTGAAAGCGGAGTTTCGAATCTTAATATTGCGATTTTGTGTTGAAACCACAAGAACTTTGGGTAGTAAATTGTGGAGTGTCGGAATTGGCATACGCTGCAAGTGCAAGTCGATAGGAACCAACCGTAGCCTGAATGCGCCAATTAGAGGTTGAGAGATTCTGCGACGATTCTGAAACTCCCTGAGATTCCTGCAGGACCTCGTCGAAGGCATTTGTCCAGCAGACGCTCGTTCTGGTAACGATTCGATTCGAGACGTCGACTTTTGGGGATCTAGAGATAGGGGAATACCCTCGTCGGTGAGAGGTATGTCTAATCGTAGTTTTGCATTGACAGAGACGAGGTCATTCACGAAGAGTTTCAAGAACTTCCTAATCCCTTACCAACTTAGTTTTTAACTTTTCCTTCATCATAGGTTTATCTTTCGTTCTTCTTTCTTTTTTGGTCTATGATTAAAATAATAATCAGTGACAAATTGAATGTACTCAATCAGGGTGGACGCAAAATTTCATTTTCCAAATTCCCTGCCTTTCCCCCGATTTTTCGGGAAATAATTTTTCATTGTCAGTGCCCATTATTATTTAAAGACAAAACTTTCTATCTTGTAGCTCTTTTTTTGAACAAGATTACTCGAAGAAGGTTTCTGATGAATGAAGGAAATTCGGAAGGCTTATTTTACCCACTAACATCTCAAATATGGATCTTTTATCGTAAAACTATTTTTATTAAAATAATTCAACGTTTATGCAAGAATAGAAAAGACTCGTTGATTTGAAATATTTTGACTAACCTATTTCTATTTTTCTTATTTTTAGTTCCTTTATGAGGAAGTAAATATATTTGCTAATTAATCAGAAAGAGAGAGCAATGAGCTCATGAAAGGAGCAGCATAAAATTGTAAACACAAACAAAGTCGGAACACTCCAAATCGAATTCACGGCTAGTTTACTTTCTTATTTATAGGGTTGACAAAGTTAAAATAAGTTCAATATAAAATGAATTCAGAAGTTTTTTGAGTTTTTCATCATTCAAGTAAAGTAAAGAATTAAAGTAAATTTATAAAATTCCTAGGAATTTAAAAGCATTCATGATGAACTGATAATGATTCAGAACAAAGTCCAAATGCATTAAAATGAATTTCAAACATAAATTGAAAACCCTATAGGTTATATATTATCAACCCTTCCTTCAAAAATTGTAGGGAATTATTTACGACAGCATAAACAATTTTTTCCAGTCTCTTAAAATGATTAAGGTTATTCAAATTATTGAATTCAATTAAAAATTCGATGAAATCTCTTCAAAATATCTAAAATATTTCAAATCCTCGGTCAATCCTCTATTAAAAATTCCTTGAAGTCTTGAAAAATACCCCAAGATATAAAATATTCTTTAAAATATCTCAAAATCCTTCAAAAGTATTCAACTTATCGAAAATTTCTTGGAAGTTTGAAATAAAAAAACCTAAATCTTTAACATGATTTACAAACTCTTCAAGTGTTTGAAATCAATTAAAAATTCTTTCAAATCTTCTAAAAGGGTCTCAAACATTTCAAAATTTTTGTAAATTCTGTAAACTTTTTAAAACTTTTGAAAATTTATCCAAATTTTAAAAATTATTTTAAGATCTTTAAAATCCCTTCAAATTATGAAAATCTATTAAAAATGTTACGAATTTTCTTTATCTGCCCTAAAAGATTTCAAATGAATTGAAGAAAATTCTAAAATAGGTCTAACCTGAATGCAATAGTGGTTTACTCATGGGTTAATTTACTGAAAGAAAGTATAATAAAGTATAACATATAATAAAAAAATCCTAAAAATGATTTTTAAAAGTGGGCAATAAATAAGAGTATTAGGAAATTGAAATCAAGTGTTAAATGCCAATAAAAACGAAAACCTGAGGACTGTCTGGCAAATAATGAGTTGTCTACTGTCGGAACATCTTTGGAAGAAAAGGGAAATAATTTTTTTATAGCATAGGCATGATTTCAGTCATTTTCAGTTCCTATTAAGCAGGAATAAAGTTTCACTTTTCAGGCTCTACGAAGGGTAATTATACTTTAAAAATAGGTACTATAGTGACTTTTTCTTAAAAACATTTTTTATCAACAAATGACCAAGAGTGACTGTGGCAATCCTGATCTTTCTTGATTTTTGAATTTCTCTTCTTGCATAGAGTGCTTCTCACAGAAATTTCGTGACCTTTATAATTTTTTAATCCAAATCCCTGACTATTCCCTGATTCCCCGGTGTTAAATGACCCACGGTCACCATTTAAATTTAAATCAATCATCGTATTTGTATTTAGTAGTTATTTTAGTTACAGATAAGATAGTTTATCTGGGTGTAAATATGAGAGAGGTATGAAAATTGAGTTCAAAGAAAATCAACAAATAATGAACGGGCCTAATTTTGCCCAAATTAATAACGTCACTAGCAACGAGGTTTTTCGTATTATAAATCCTCTGCTTCGGACAGACGCGTCAAACGCACCCCCGCATAATATTAACGCATTCTTTCTGAACCTGCTCCCTTGCAAAGGGGGCAACCGCAATGCACGTGCAGCCAGATACAAACACAAACAGACACATACACACATACTGTGATAAAATCATTCTCACGTGAGTTGAAATTCATGTTACCCGAGTAAAATTCACGAATGTGGTGGTGTGTATTGAATAGAAATTCTGTGGTGGTCTGTGGGTCTGAGGGTTGCAGAGATATGGAAGGGGGACCAATGGTGTTGGAGATTTCATAGTATATGCTTCAAGCCAATTGTTTCCCAACATACCCCTAAAACACATTCACTCACTTACAAACACAAACTTACACACACATTTCTTCATTTAATGAACGTCCAAATCTCATTATTTTTCTGCTGACCGGTTTTAATTTCGAACGATTCGCCCCTCTCGGAATTCATTTTTTATTTGTTCGATGCATTATGCTGCCCGCTCGTGATTGATCTACTCTCCAGTCGCAAATCATAAAAATTAATAGAAAAAAATATGGATCCGATTAATTATAAAAATTTCACAACGAATTTATCAGAAATATTCTGAATAAGCCTCAATCGGTAAATCATATTTCGTTTTATTTATCACATCCGTGTAGGGCATTATTCCCTCTCAATTTTAAATAGCGATTTTTTTTTGTAAAGGGGAATGAAAAGTAATTTTGGAAATTTCAATAAATTATATTCAGATAGATGATGAACAAAATATGATTAAAAATGAAGATTCTGATCTTGAGTAAGTAAAAAATAGGAGAAGAAATCACATTTTTAGTTACTAATTTCTGCACTTTACGCAAAACGGTTTCAAGATCTTTCTTTAATTGGATAAGCAGACTCTCGTGACAAGAAGAGCATTTTGCGATAGTGCACAATTACACATGTCTAGATTCAAGCATACACACCACACGTGTTTCATCGTTTAACCTAAATCCCAGATATATAGCGTATACATCATTAGGCATTAGTGGAAGTAATTTTAACTGTCTCTAAAAAGCTACATTAATATCTATATAAACTTAGTTTGCAAATAACCTTAGATACATAAGAACAATGTGAATCCTAGAAAAATCCTTGAATAAACAAAAATTAATATTAAGGGAATTTCGTGAGGACTCATATTCCTCTCATTAACAGGTCATTGCCAAGCCTGTGATACGCTAACGTATTGAGATGCGCTTTCAACTATTCTCTAGAACTCATTAACAAAATTTCAAAATATGGATATTACAATAATAAAACAGAACGTTTTTTATTTAAACTGTACTTTCATATAATTTATTTTACTGGTTAGTTATATTTGAATATTAAATTCATTATTATAACACTGTGTTTATATTTTTTATTTTTATCTCGTAGGAAGAGAATAATTTTTTGTCTATAACGAGCCGAAATGTCAGGTAGTTTAAAGGTCTGTTTTTTATTTGTGAATCTTTTTCATACTTATTTTGCATAGAATAATTCATGTTAAATAAATTTTTTTTAAATCTGAAATAAAAATGACAAAAAAATTAATATCTAATATAGCAAAGAAAATGAGATATGTCTATAAAAACCTGTCTACAAGTATAATCGGTCAAAGTTAAAAAACGAACATTTTCATATGAAAAAAAATGGTTTAAAAAAGCAGCAAGAATCGAGTCCTATCTTTCCGGTTAAAAACTCTTATCGCTACCGCTTTATCAACACTGGAGTCGATAGACTCTCGCACCACACTTTATGTTACTGGCGTAAATTTGTTTAAATCATTTTTCTTGAGAATGGACAAGAAAGATAAATTTCTTACTTTAGCATGTTACAAGTTTGGCAATTACCTTTTGCTGGGATTCTATTTCTACCTATTGCTTTTTTATGTTACTATTTTTACATATTTTTATGACCTATTGCTACATTTTGTTAAAAAAAGCATTACGGAATATACGAGAGAGAAAAAGTTTGTTTGAAACCCTTTTATAAAAGATAATATGTTCAAAGTAACAATACGCAGGTGGAATCAATTCCGCTGCAAGTGAAACAAAAGGATTAAATTCCAAAAATGAGCGGTTTGGAATTGTAAATCATTCAATTTCATTCGAGTCTGTAAAGTGCCAGTTTGAATTTCACTGGAGAAAGAAAGGAAGAAAGAGGAGAGTCCGATAGAAGCTGGAAAGGGGTGAAAGAACGGGAAAGAGGTATTTTGGGTAACCGTCACTCGAGTAATTGTTACGGATTTTCCGGATCTAATTCTCCGGACCACGGTAACACGTCACAATTCACTCACGCAGATTGCGCACGAGAGAATGTAAATTTCTGTCGGTCGAGCGGTCCATTTTGCCTCTTCTTTTCTCTCCCTTTTTTCACTAACATCTAACCAGAGTCGAGGTCGCACGAAGGTTCGAACCGATTATTGCGTTTTCCACTTCGTTTTCGCCTCAACTTTCTGCCACAGGAATTCGAATCAAATGCTATCTTCCATCTCGTGATTCATAATCGGTTTGTAACATTCGCATTTTAAATCCTTCATTTTTTATTTATATTCCTCTTAAATTATGGCTAACTTACACTAAACTTTTGTGACATTTGTAGAAAACCAAATGCTGTATTTTACACTTTTTTATCTAGAAGAATCGAGATTGGAATTTTATTTTATTTTTCACTTTTCTCCAATTGCACTTCAATTTAAATTTCAATCACTTTTCGAGCGTAATCCATCTCAATGGAAGCGATCGTATTATGTTCTAACTCTAAATAACAGGTAAAAGTTTTCAGGAATAGTGTCTTGTTTAAATGGAGAGATACTTCTTTTATTAGAGCGGAAAAATATTCCAAAGATTGAAGATGATTTTTTAGTCTAACTCAAGTTAGCGATGACAACTAAAAAGACAGAATTCGTTTTGGAGAAATGTAGAATACTTGGGTCTATCCGACGAACGATTTTAAATTACCAGTCAATTTAAAAGAATTCAAAAATTTTTAATAACACAAAAATATTGTATACATAACAAGAGATTTTTAAACACTTGAAAAGATTTCAAAGATTTCTCATTAGTAAAAGGGAATTTTGGAAATAAAGTTACAATTCTGACTTGGAACAGGGGGAATTTAAAAAGGGATTTTTTTAGTTCCCTTCTTCGATATCAGAATTAATTAAGGAAGTCTCTGGCTCCAGTAAAATGATAATTCCTTACGAAAACGCCCAGTCCTAAAATCTAAATTATAAAATTAAATTTTTTCATGAAAAAAATATCTTTCTCTTTTCACTCCACTGGGAATAAACCCACAGAACTTCTGATTTCCGGTTTTCCATCAAGCTATTAGAGAAATTGATTTTATCTAAATTATAATTCTTCACGAAAGTCACCGGTTTCAAAGTGCAAAGTATAATACTTTACCAAAATTCCCAGTTATTTGTAATTATTTTCCAAAATTCCCTTTCCATGTTTCGTTTCCATTCTCGTTTCCATTCTCGTTTCCATTCTCGTTTCCATTTTTACCTCCCCGCAATATTGTAAATAATGTTCACATGCTTCTATAATTTTAAGTAAATCTTCCAACATGCAGAATAAAAATCATTTTTATTTTGGTCCTTATCCAGTTTTCACTCTCATATTTTAATAAATACTTATATTCCATTGCGAAAATTTTTCTCTTTAGACTAAGAAAAAATATTTGTCTTAATATTTTCACACCTTCCATTATGTAACAAAAATTACTGTTCTAAGTCATAATTGTAATTCTTTAGAAAATTATGAGATTTTCACCAATTCTTTGTTCCAACTCAGCATTAGAGTACTGAAGTATATGAAACCACTTTTCATTTTCATTTTTTTCATTAGAAAAAATATCGTCCACTAAATGAAATTCCTTATTTCCCGGTCAGCTATACACCCTAGATGCCAAATTTGATGCAAGGTTGTTAAAATTACTAAGCTTCATCAGTGGTTGTTTTCATGAGAGTTATATGTGGAGAATATATAAAATTGGCTGTAGCTCGTTCCTCAATAGAAATAATGATTATTTTCAGTGAGATAATAGGAGCGACTATATCATCAGAATCGGTACCTGCATCACCGACGTAGGATAATAAAAGATTCAGGTCAATAGCGATGTAATGAGCTATCTGGAATCCATCAAGGATTCATACCTTGCGCATGCTTAATTGCATCACGCTAGTCAGACGATCGTACGTAAGTTGAAATTCAATTCACGTATAATGTTAGACGAAAGCGCTTTTCTGTAGATCGGGCTAATTACATCGATTCAAATAAAATTTGAATTAAAAATGGTGGGATTCAAATTGCGAATCTTTTCGATTTTTAATCCCAGGATTTCCCAATTTCGGTATAATATTTTGCGATATGTCAAATTGTAAACAATATTAGGGCCCCATGACAGGACAGGTCCCTTCTTAGATTGATTATTAGTAAAAATATAAAATCTATGTTTGGATATTTTATCTCGACAGACCTCAGATGAATTAAATAATTCTAATTGACTGAAAAGTAGTGCAGTGAAGTGACAGGATAATTAATAATTTACAAAAATGTAACCGCGTTAAAATAAATAGCGTGGCTGCAACTTAATAAGCTGCAGACACAGTCTTCCGGCGATTAATTCGCGGTAAAAAGTTTTTGCCAACTTTACAGACTCCCCTCTCGCGGATCTTAACTTTCCTGCGTCATTCTCACCGGCAGTCGTACCCCGTGTTCGTGGCAGAAGAAACTTTTGACCCCACAAGCACCAACTTTTCTGGCGGTAAAACAGCTGGCAACGTTAACACTTTCACACTGGTCCTCCAGATTGTCAACACCTAATAACCTTAATTTCCAATTATTCACTCCACCCACGATCGGCCGCATTTTCAAGACAATTTGTAAGTAAAAGAATTGGCTCCTTCAACGGATATCACTTGTAATTACAACAAAAGTAGGAGAGCAAATAAATAACCGAAGACAATAATTTAAGGAAAATACTGAATGAAAGTGGAAATATTATTATAACCGTCGAAAGGGAATAACTGAGGATTGCGAGAAAATACCAATTTCGAAATACCCTGACAAATATTTCATTTTACCTCTAAATTATCATTTTTACTTCAAAATTTTTAGACTTTCAGTGACATAAATTTTAAGTTAAAAGAATTAGTTTTGACCCGCATAAAAATGCTTCGACTTGAGTTCGACTTGAGTTGCCCCCAATCAAGACATGCTGAAGTCGAAAAATTCGACTTGAGCATGACTCAGTTTTGAGACGGAGCCAGACCTCAATTTATGTCTTGGAGATAAGTTTTTTTGTCTTGAAGACATAAATTTACCTCTTGAGTCGTAGTTTTAAGACTCTGACACGTGCGGTTTATAACTTCGATCGTATACCTGCCCTAACAAAAAGATTATTTCTAACAGTCATTCTTTGTTAATGGTTAAACAATCTTGTATA
>NC_046662.1:83250640-83297565 GCF_010883055.1 Belonocnema kinseyi | reverse complement strand
TTTTTTTTTTTTTTTTTAATTTAAAGGGTTATACTCGTTCAGTCCGACCGATTCTGAATTTTTAAATAAAAAATAAAAAATTTAATAATTACAAATTTTTCATTCATCAATTTTAATCTCATTTATGAGCCAAAAAAGGTTCGATAATCTCAGCCAAGACAAGGCTCGTCTTCAGTGAAGTAAACGTCGTCTTAGCCAAGACAAGGCTCGACTTAAGAGAAGTAAACGCCGTTTTACCTGTCGTGGCCATAAAAGTAAGACGAAGGCCTATGTTTCGACTCCGTTTTGAGACGCAGCCAGACCTTGATTTCTTGGAGACGAACACAAGATAAAACCTAGTCGAACTCAAGTCGAAGCATTTTTACTCGGGGAACGAAGAAAAAACTAATTTTCAACCAAAGAAATAAATTTTCAGAAATAAATTTTCAGAAAGGTAAATTTTCTACAACAAGATTTTTAAAGAAAAGAAATTAATTTTGAACTAAAAAAAGATAAACTTTTTACTAGAAATAGATTAGTTGAACTTTAAGTTAAAAATTAAATTTTTCACCAAATATAGTTCAATTCAAAGAAAAATGATAATCTTTAATATGATAGTTAAATTCTCAACCTAACCAGATTAATTTTCAACCAAACAGTTGAATTTTTAAGTAAAAAAGAATAAATTTCTACTATGAAAGATACATTTTTAAATCAAATAGATGAAATGTCAACAAAATAGTGGAATTTTTAACCAAAAAAGATGAATTCGTCTCCAATACAATTAATACTCCACCATAAAATACGAATTATCTACAAATTACCTATATCGGTTTTACATCTAACAATTGCATTTTGAACTAAGAAGATGAATTTAAAACCAAACAAGGAATAGTTAAATTTTCAGTTTAAAACATATACAATTTTTAACGAAACAAAAGAAAGAAAGAATTTTCATTAGACAAGTTAAATATTCAACCAGAAAATATGAATTATTAATGATAAATATAATAGTTGCCATTTTAGCCAAAAACGATTTTAAGGTCAATTCAAAAAAAAATGTAGACTATGAGATAAATTGTTAAACCAAAAATACGAATTTTTAACCAAAAAGTTCAATTTTCAACAGAAAACAATTACTATTGACGAAAATTATTAATTTTTCAACAATATAATCAAATGTTCTTCAATTTTAGTGCACCGAAAATTTCCTGACATTGCCTGACTTTTTCTGATCTGTAGTAATCCTGTAATTGTTGAAATATGTGACTGTTTTCAGAGAAGAGAGTAGAACAGTGTTACTACTTTGGCCCTTTGGAGGGTGGCTAAATTGAAATAAGTTGCCAACAACTTGGACAATTATGAAGATAATTGCGACATACATTATGCTAATGCAAGGCGCTCATTTATTTTAGGTTCACGACGGCTTTTGAGAAGAGAGGGCTTTATTTGGTAAGTTTCGAAAGACCCGTTCGACTGAAGATAATTGGTTCCCTTTATTCGCTCACGCTCTGAGTGCGGCAACCACTTTTCGGGGTCTCCTCGAGTAGTTATCGAGTTCAATTCCTTTCTACTTCGATTTTATTCAAATTCATCCTTCCTTAACAATCGAAGCAATAGAAATTTGTAATCCACTCATTGTTAGAATTTAGATGATTTCACCAGTAAAGAATTTTAAATTTACTAATTTATTTTCAATAACATACTTTATATAAATAAATATAAAATTATACATGTATATACATATATATATATATATATATATAATTTCTAAATAAAGTAAAACAGATTCGAGTGACATAACAAACTTTTCGTTTTTAATAGTCCCTTCATATGCAAAACACGATTCTTGACGTATCTCTCTTTAAATCCCAGAAGCCATTAAAATAGAAATGGGAAATCCAGCCCTTCCAATTTCGGCATAATATTGTGATTACGATATATATAGTCACTGAGAATATTATAACCGTTGGGTGGCCGACGAGTGCCCCTTGCCCAGTGTACATATATCAGAATCGCTCTTTCTCGAATTCTCCCATACATTTATTCCTGCATAAGTGAGCACGCTAGTGAATATTTTTCCTAGATATAATGTATATTTTAATAAAGAGCACGCATTGGTAAAACCGTTTTCGAAAAGCAATAGTATTCTAAAATTCAACTCGGAACTAGAGAATAGTTGAATACAGAAAGAATAATAATAATCCCTTAGAATTTTTTTTAATTAAAGTAAATTGTTCAAATTTCAACCTTTCAAAGTTGCATAAGCTGTACAAAGATGAGGAAGAGGGAATTAGAATAAGAAGTATGTGCAACAATCTTTTCCTGTGTTCGATTTTTCAAGCATTCTCGTTTTTTTAATGAAAGATTTTATTCATTCTTTGACATTTTTCAAAGCTAAGGATGCGTAAGCCCTTGCAGAAATATATTTCTTTGCAAAAATTAGATTGGATTAACATTTTTTTCTTTTGATAGTTATTTGACATTTTGTATTCTTTCTTTAACTCATTTAACATCGCATGTAATTCATTAAAATGTTCACTACGATTCACATGATTGAATTTTACTAAAATTTATTTGTTTAGAAACTATCAAATATAAAAAATCTCTTTATTCAAGGAAACTGAAAACAATTATTTTCAATAACATTCAGCTTAAGTCAATTTTAATTTTGTTCGTAGTTCACTTTAAGACAGTATTCAATTAGAGATGTTTCTTTCATCTAAATTAATTTTTATCAATAGATTTAAGGTACAATATATCCTTCAATGTAATATGCCAATCTTATTTGAATAATGTGAAAAAATAACCTGTTCCGTATACCAAGCTAATTAAATTTTGATGTTAAATTTATTAATTTAATTAACTTTCGAAATTCTTGTTCCGAATCAAAATTAGGGGAGACCACCCTACAGTAGATAATCCTTAACTTTAAGTAGAAATAAAAGTAAAATATTCAATTACATTTTGTTATTTTAACAAGCATCATATCTTAACTAAATAATGTTAAATTAATTATTTAACAGCCATTAGTGTTTTTAATTAATAATTATCCAATGAAGGATCATTATATACCGTAGGATATATCTACATCATGTTCTACTATAATTTATAAATATAGTAACTTTTTTCAAAATTTAAAAGAGGGATGTTTTAAATTGCAAAGGATTCTGACTTTAAACAGGGATTTTTTTTTTAAATTATGAATTTTAATTAAATTGAATATTCTGAAGTAAACCTAAAACAATTAAAATAAATTAATGAAAATAATAAACATAATTCTTTTCGAAATTTGCTTGTTCCAAGTCAGGATAATTTTTAAATTGGACGTGAATTTGCTTTTTATATTTCTTTATTTATTCCCTGTCTCAAATTAACACTATATATGAAACCACTTTTAACTTGCATGTGAGTATATTCCAGAGAAAAATCTTATTTATTGAATCACAGTGCGGTCATTTTCCGATTTTCCCGATTGCCCGGTCAGGTGGAAATCATGATAAATAAGACTAATTGAGGGTCCGGATCAAAGAACCGGTTATGACATGCTAGTGCACAGAAGAGAGAGATCGATGACCGCCTCAATTTAAGCCACCTTCAGGAGCCCACCACTCTGGGTGCCATGAAGTTATAACCGGTTTTTCGATCTAGGCCCTCTATTGTAAGTATAATTTCTATCTGACATAATTTCTATAAAAACGTAACAAATAGAATCGTAAGAAATCTTTCGGGAAATAAAATAAGCTTGTTCTATTTTGTACAGGTTTTTTTTCTCATATTCATTGTGACAATCAATATGGACTCTTTTTTATTAATTTTATTGATGAAGCTGAAGATTGAAAAATGTTTAGCTTGAATTAAGACCTAGAACATTCTTCAAGTCGGTGGATCGCATTCAATAAGGAGAACAAAAGTAACTGGATTATCACATATCCTTGAATATTGAGAAATTGACTTATGTGGATTTAGCCACTTCGCTCACTTATTTCTCACTTACATTCCAAAGAAATTAAAAAAACACGACCCTGCATATGAAATTTTATGGATCATTCTACAGTTGAATTTTCAGAAACTTCTCTAGATGAAATGAGATTGAATTTTTTAGGAAACTCCCAATATTGTTAACACTAAATCTCATTGTAAATGAAATCCGTATAGTTTAGATCCTTTGAGAAATTATGCAGCCAGGACCTTAATAAACCTCAGCCCATCAAAGTACCTAACATTGTCTTCGGAATTTCATGCCATTCATTCGCATGCAAGGCTCCGCGCTCATTATTTGCGAAACGGTTTCATAAATTATCCCTCCTCGATGTTGCGTTTAGATCTACAACGTGGCGCGGGTCGTTAATGTTCTTGGCAGGTTGATTGCACCAGGTGCGCGACATTGCCTTGAAATGATCCGTGTGCTGGTAAAAATGGTGAAACTCTCCGGAAAACGAGAGTACCGCATGCTCGCGTAACATCTCCATAAATCCCCCCAGTGTATGGCTACGTAGGTCGTATTCGCGCGTGAGATAGTGCTTGGCTCGGGGAATGTATCAAAATCAGGCGCGAGGTTGCTTTATGGACGGGAACGCTCGTAAATACGCACTTCTGGTACTCCTACTCAGAGTATGGAACGCTCAGGACTCGAGAGAAACTACCGGGATAGGTTAGGCGATAGAGAAAGGGGTACGAAATTGCTTCTACGGGATGCTAATAAAAGATAGAGACTCGGAGATAGACCAAAGTGAGATAGGAACACAGCCTCGCCTAGCTAGCTTCCATTGTTTTGAGAATCGACACCCTTGCTTGCTTGCTTGCTTACTTGCTTGCCAATGGAATATACACAGGAAGCCATGGTCACTAATATTGCGCCGGCTTACTCTTGCTTAGATTAATAATATTCCAAACGACATGCTTTACGTGCGAGTACATGCATTCAATACTCCAAAACTTTTCATCTACACAACATTCACCCTCTTCGACTTTCCTCTAACTTTCCTCTAACTTTATCAATAGATTCTGTGGCCGGAGATCTAATCGGTAATATTTGCAAGCAATGCATCTCATATGGTAATTAATTCCATACATTTGTAATTACGCGCATTTATTCATCGTTCTCTTCAAGCTGTAGAGATGGACAAACAAGCTATTGGGAAAACTATTTTTCTGTAATTTGATAAGGTGAAGGTTCATTTGACGTAAAAACTTTAATAAGGGTAAATGAAGCTTAGTTAAGCTTCTTAATAAGACAAATGAAGTGTTCGTGAGAAAATATTGCAATTTAAAAGAATTTTATCTTTGACCTGAGACAATAGCATCGCACTCGGAAATTGGTTTGGTTTCGATTTAATGCAAAACGTTTTTTTTTTAATTCTATAACTTTTCCTTGATATATAATACTCAAAGGCTTGAATTATAATCTTGTAACTTTGTAACAGCTTTATTTACTTAGAAAGGTAAACTATTTACGCAAACAAAGCAACCAAAGGTGAATAATTTTTAACCCGAAAAGTGACTAAAAGAGACTAATATGCATTAATAGTGTGAATAATGTTCTTTTGACCGTAAAAGAATTCAATTAACTTTATAAGGTAATTAAAGTGAAATTAGAGCAATCTAAGGAAAACAATTCAAAGAAATAAAATATTAATTTAAATCAGTAATTTTTAATTAAGTCTAGGAAAATTCAAGAGAATTCAAAATTGTTTCTGAAAAAATGTCTAAGAATCCCACGTGAGTTTAAAAGACTACAGAATTAATTGAATACAACATTTTAAACATAGAACAAAATTTATTGAATTTAATGTAATTAAGTGAATTTAATAGAAGCCAATCAAGCTGAAAAAGTTTAAGAGGATTCCAAGGTATTTAATAGACTTCAGGATAAACTAATATAATTTCAGCGTAAATTGCTGACGAATTCCAAAAAAGTATTAAAAAATATCTTTGAATTTTAAAACCCCTACGAAATCCCTTCACTCCTTGTAAATTCCGTCAAATGAGATCGAATCCGATCACATTTCCTTAAATGTTGAAAAACTTATTAAAATACCTTGAGAGCTTTTAAATCCCTTAAAATCAATAAAATCCTGGGAAATCCCTTGGAATATTTTTAAGTTTTTGAAAATTTCTGGAAATCTGTTCAAATTCACTAAAATATTTAAAAGCCTTCGAAATATTTTCAAATCTCTTTTAAAACAACTTTCAAAACTCTTGAAAATACTTTTGAATTGTGTAAATATTTTCTGGCTTCACAGGTCTCATAAAATCTTTCCATATCTTTCGCAATTCTTCAGAACGCCATTAAACTTTATTTTAATCCCTTAAAAGCCTTAAAAATCCCTGAAACTCTTTTGAAATTTCTTATGATTTTTTAAAGCCCCTAAAAATTGCTTGAAAGTTTTTAAAATACTCAAAAATCTTTTGCGATACCTACAAATTATCGAAATCTATTAAAAATTCCTTGAAATCTTTTAAAATACCCTAAGATATTTCAAATTCTTTGAAAACTTTTGAAATCCCTCAAAGCATAGACCTAAATTTAATGCCGATTGGTTGATTTATTTATCTTAAAGAAGTAATAAAAATTGACTTCACTAAAAAGCGTTACTAAAATTGAGTGTGTGGTAACTCCAATTGTTTGGGACAGTTAATTAAAGTTCTTCTTACAGAAATTCCTTGAATTTTGACATTTTTTCATCATCCCGGAATTTACCCTTATAATTAGCTCTTTTCGGACCATGTCCTGACATTATTTTGTCGTAATTAAAAAAAAGTAAGTAAGTTTGAGATCGGGTATATATGACATGGCCTTAGGAAGCTTACAATAAAATTACTTTTGAAGGTACATAACTAACGAAGATTATTATACCCAATTAGACTATCTTATTTACCCTAGATCAATTTAAATTATTCTTGATCCACTCCACACAGATTGGAAATTATACCGTATGAAGAAAAACTTCTAATCAACAGAAAATTTCTTGCATAATTTAAGGACATTGTAAATTAAAAATTGGTAGACTACAAAGATGCAAAATAGATTTATTTTAAAAATGTATAAGAAAGCAATAGGGCAACAGAAATCGATCACAAATGCAGACCATTTGACGAGGAAACAGTTGACTTCGTCTAACCTAACACTTAAATATATTGTTTTTTGGTAAACATAATTAGATAAGGCTTAGTTGAGCCTCGGAATAATAAAAATTAAGTGTCGGTGCGCAGATATTGAAATTAGAAAGAATTTTATCTTTGACCTCGGACAATAGGATCGCTCTCGGTAATTTGTTCGGTTATCATATATCTTTAATTTTTATTATGATTTCATAGCAGAAAAACGTTTATTAGAATCGAAGAAATAATGTAATATTTTCTACCGGAAAACATATTTCCTTTGATCTCATAATAACTGTATATACAGTACAGTTTGTTTGCACAAAGAATTTTTGAATCAGTTCCATTTTCGTATTATTGAACATAGACAGGCGGAAATATTAAGCAAATGAAATATCTCTAAGAAATTTTTATATGCATTCAAAAAGGTTTATCACCTTGGGAAGAAGGGTTTATTCGTAAACATAAAATTGAATCTTCTACAAGGCAAACAATCCACGTGATCTATAAGTCATTTGGAAGGTATGTATATTCGCGAGATAATAATAAAGACGCCTTTCTCACGGAAGGTTGTTCTATTTCGTACGAGCTTAGGACGATTATCCGCAAGCCTCACTCGTCTTGAAACTATGATAACGTTTCAGAGTGAAACGTTTCCTTGTTCTGTGCTGATTCGCTGGGGAGTTACAAATTCCCTTGGAAGCAATAGAAACAGTTATGATCTTTCCCAAACACCTGGGAAAGGTATGGAGATGGGTAGAAGACACTTCACAAACATTAAATGAAATCGAAATCCAGAAAAGATAAAGAAAATTTTATTTGCATAAAACATAATGTGATATCAAGAATTATTTTAATTTTTGAAAATCTTAGGCAGCTTTGCTGTAAAAGTCTGTCGTCGATAAACGTATATATATATATATATAACCATTTCACAATCTTCATTGAGTAACCCGGTCTGCCCAAACGTGCAAAACCTACTTATTGCGAACAACTTTTCGCGTTTACAGCGAAAACATTGAAACTTCTCCCAAACAGGCTACAGAAAATGTTGTAGTTTGCCAGACATCACGAATTCTAAGATCCACTTTAAAATTAAGATAAGAAAAATAATATTTAAAACTTAAATTGGGAATTAAATTAAAGATTATATTTGATTATTCTTCATATAATTAATCTCGAAATTAAAAAAGAAATATAAAAGGTGTGAATGTAATTCGAATTCAGCAACAGAGTAATATGTTTCTGAATGGTGTGGAAATCTTGGGAGGTTGTGGGGCGAACCCTGGCTCACTGTCAAATTGGGCTTGGGCCAAAAAAGGGTATCTAGTTAAACCAGAAACAAAGGAAAAAAGGGGCAAAGCAAGGCGGACTCGAACGAAGCGTGAAAGCTACTATGAAGGCGTCAGACCGCACGGAATTTCCTACGCTTGATGCCGGACACGAGGCTTAATTGCACCGGCGCGGCGCGTAATGTAAATATGCCGCGTCAGTTAACCGTGCTGTCCACACAACATACATATGGCAGAACACATGTACACATACACAAAGATGGAACACTTTGGCCACTCTGTCACTCACGGTAATGCAACTGTGTCATCGCTCACTGCCGCATCAAGTCCCTTCCTACAAAGAATCCTTGCTCTTCGCTTCTCATCAAAAATATATTCGCGTACGCACATTACTGATCGGTATTGCTAACGCTTTTTCGACTAAAAAGAGATTTCATTGATATGAAGGCCTATTCTATATTTAAAAGGCAGAAGATTAGTATTTTTTTCATAATATGGTACTGCATGATCTTATCGGACCAGGTGCACCGAAAAAGCCTAGATTTTGTTGTTGTTGTGTTTGTTAGGCCTTAATTCAAACCCATTTGTTTTGTTTTTTTAGAAAAACACATCTTACTTTTTGGCTAAGTATGAAAGCACTTCGTCTTAAAATTAAGCAGGTTTTTTTAATTCTATATTGTTCTCTGTGAACAGTTTTTTGGTTAACATGGTGTCGGTTGGTAAGGTCAATAAGAATATTCTTATTCCAAAAATAATTGTGCAATTATGTGAACGAACCTCCTAGTTGGAAAGATGAGGCAGCGAGGCGCTTTTCAGGGTGTCACTTCGAAAAACGGCTTTTCGAGAAAAACACACTTAAAGTTGGGTAGCTCCATAAGCGCACACATTGAACTTTTGCTTCTAACTTCAAGTTTATCCCCTTAGGATTACTTCCGGGATATCAGAATAATCGCAAGAGATAGAATTTAAAAATGATTTATCATTAAAAAATTAAAAACTTCGATACTGACTCACAAAAATTTACAAAAATATCAAAGTATGGTATCTTTAGAGCATCATTTGAATTAGTGAATATTTGTTATCAAGAATTTGAAACCGCTTTTTAGGTTTATTTTATTAGTTTTGAAGATGTAAACTAATAAAATAATTGTTTTGAATATCATTTTAAAGGATATCAGTATGAAAATGAAAGATTTAAGTTTAAACAGAGATAGTTTTTGAATCTAAAGAATTCTTCACCCAATAAAAAGACTGAGATCAAAAGCTGCTATTTAATTTCAGGTTATTTACTCTAATATGACATCTGGTGTCATTTCATGTCATATGACCTGATTTAATGTTATCTAAGCCCATCTGATATTGTCTTATCTTACTCCATCCTAAGCCAACTAAGCCCTTATCATAGTATCCAAAATCATCCCAAGACTTCATCATTCATGCTTTGACAATAAACCTACGGGCATAATATTAATTCGAAGCTGGTATCAAAATTTAGCTATCCGTAAAACGTCTTCTATTCCCTTATGTTCAATCTTTTACTGCTTATTATACATTCGTTTTTTCATCCTTTTGAAGTACGACGATTAGCATAAAATGCGACAGCAGAGAAAGAGCTTCCAGAATATATTTACACTGAGTTAATAACTAAAAACAAGCCCATAATCCCAAGGTGCTTGCAGCGAAGGATCCAGAGGTATCTGTTTACCGATGTGAAGGAATCCATTATTAGGGAATAGTGTCGGTGTATGCTCAAGGATTATCTTATTCTTGGTCAGTACTACGGTCACTAACTTTGCGAGCGCCAATCCCACTGGGAGTTAGACTTGCTTCTTATACAAATAGAGTAAGTTAAGGTGAATTTTATGACAATGAAGAAACCGGACTTTAGTTGTGTGCTATTCCTTCTAGTCATCCAGTTTCTAATTTCGAACATTATTGTCTAAATTACAAGCAATAGCATATCTTCCATGGCCCTCTTTCTTCACTCTCGAGGCATCTTGTAGGCGATAGGAACTAAATGATTAAATGAAAGAGTGTAATATAATACCTTAAGCGATCAGCTTTAATGCTAGTCATCCTTAATGCCAATGAACTCATTTCTTCATCGACCCTCCTTTGTGTTATTTGAAGGATGAACGATCGGCGCTAATGGGGGTCTCGTTTCGCAGACGTACGGTCAGTATCATCCCTTGCTGCTTCGTACTTAGGGTGATCTTGCCATTTATATTATAAAACAGAGTCATGGTAAAGCAAAGCCGCCTCGGTAGGTGGATACCGGATAGGTAGTTGAGTTTGTTTGTCGAGCAAACGTTTGCGGACGACACCGCCGGACACTGGTGCCTAGTTCGCTATGTTCTTTGGTACGTACAAGTCTGTCCGAACCACTGGAGGCGGTGGTAGGGTAGGGGATTTAATACCATCTCCCATGATGAACAGTGGTGGTCAAATAACTTCGCCAAGTAACTCTGCATGGCGATATTAACACCGCTTGGTCCCTTTGGACTTTAGAACCCACGACTCGAAATTGCTACCAAGACTTCCTGCATCGTTACATCCTCTCCTGTTTGTGCAAGTCTAAGATAAGCTTCCACCTAATTCCTCTAATTCTAAACTATAAGCAGTTGCTTGGTCGTTTGAAGAAGAAAAAAGAAAAATGAAAAAATATTGACAAATACCTAAGCTTAGACAAGTTGTGAAATATTTTCGAAAGGTTTATTTCGTAAATCTATCGTCCGGCTTTCTCGTGGTGAACACATTTGCTTAAGGATAAGAAGGACGAACGTTCTGACACAAGTGTCCACACAAGTTGAGGTTTCTCTATGCATATATGGTTGAGGGGTGCGAGTCGTGGTGCAGTGAGAAATGGCTAGGTCTAGCAAGCCTTTAGCCTGGCTTAGCATGTACCAGGAACACCATCCCCTATTCGTACGTGTTGGGGCCAAGTTATACCCACAAACAGACGTACATTAGTGCCCGCTGGAGTCCTGCAGGATTTATAAGGGGAGGCAAGCCAGCAGAAGACTATATAGAGCCTTCGTCTCCTTATGGTTAAAACTGGAAAATAGATAAAGGGAGGTTACAAGTGAAAGAGAAGGATAAACATGCTTGTTGAGGTTGAGTGGAGAAGGAGAGAAAGCGAGAAGCACCGAGGTATGCCAAACAGGGTGACTCGTGCAGGTTTCACAAAATGTGGAGAGAAGAGCAAGAGAAAGCAGATTGACGGAGTGGCCAGTTCGTTAAACTCAACGGATAATGCAGTAACTAAGAGTAATTAGCTTCGAACCTGGATAACGAAATTCACCAGGTAGGCGCTTTGATAAAACGGCACGTACCATTACTACCTTAAGGAATTGATAGTTCAAAACATATGGGGTGACTTGGAGTTCAATAGGTTTTTGACTGGGCTATACATAATTGGTGAGTCGCTTACGAATGAAAGTGGGACAAAATTTTAATTCTTGTTATTGTAATAAAGTTTACAAAGAATTCATAACAGTTTGTTGAATCCAGCTATTTTGGATTTTCACGACATTTTTTTTACTAAGTATCACCGCTTGGAACTAAATCTTGAAACTCATCAACCCGAATCCCAAAGTTATATTTTGGAGAGGACATCTCCTTAAAGTAGAACCCTTAACGAGCAATTCGTAGAAGCTCGGATGTTCGAGGACGAGTCTAAACTTGGTTCCTGGGCCTCGAAGAGTTTAGTCTAGTACGTGAACACGTCGCCAGGAGGTGGAGGATTCGAGACACGGGGATGAGTTCCGGGATTGGGGAGAGCAGAGCCAGTGGTCAGCACACTTGACCGACCCTACTTCGCTAACAAGTTTAATGATATATGTTGAGCTACAAGCGCCTTGATTAATCGTTAACTAATGTTGGACCTTGCAGTGCACCACTGCAGAGGAACGGAGTGGAGAGGAGGAAGGAGAAAGGAAAGCTAGAGGAGCGAGCCTCCGTCCTCGAAACCCGCAATGCCCTTACCCTCAACGAATCTGCGACCACCAACTCTAACGTAGCCAAACAGGAATCTAATCTCTACGGACAATTTGATTTATGATTCGTGGCCGAATCTAGACCCAAGGTAAGAAAAACAGAGACATCTATGTCGTCGATGCAATTTGTCAAGAGTCTATAATGTCCAGCGGTCGAAGAAACTAATATGAAAATGTATCTCATGATAAAAGGGAAGACCAGAAGGGAAAACGTGTCGATTTAAATCAAATTAAAGAGCTTTCTACCAACATTAGTTATACTTATAATTGATAAAAGATTTTTTTGAAGATGAAATCCTTTGGAAGATACGGTTGATAAAGTAAAGGTAAAGTTAGTGAAAAGATTAAATTGGGGTGTAATGTAGTGAGGTGTTGGTATTATGGAGTAGGTGAAATAGAGCTAGTGGAGAAAGGAGGGATTAGAAGGACGGGTAAGAGGGACGGCACAAGGTGGTAGAAGCGAGGGCCAGTTTCGAGAGGTTGGGGTGGCTCAGAGATGCAAGGCACCGTGAAATTACCACCAGAGTCTCTCATCCCCGAGAGGTTAAGGTGGGTGGTAGAACGGACTCTGTCCACTCCGAGGACCAACGTCGGCTGGCGGGTATTTGTCTTGTCTCCTTGTTTATGCGATTCAACATTGTTATTTGGCACCGTTAGGGAGCTGTTTCTCGCTGTCTTCCACATTCAAATTATCCTCTCTCTCTCTGTCGGCCACCTTGTTTCACGGAGTTTCCTACTTTAAAAGGCCACGACGGCAGGCACAGACATATCTCGCACTAGGCGGTAATGCCACGTCATGTTCAAACATAATTCTAGACCTGCTTCTGATGCTGCAAATTAAACGATCCTGGGTATAGCGATCTTCCGTCAATAATTAAAAATCATTCAGGATATTTTTTAAACCGCGAAAAAATTTTTCCGTTGTGTTTTGATGCAGAGGATATTTATACAGGCTAATTTTATTAATTTTTGTTCGATAATATGAATATTGTTGGGTCTAATTTATCCACCAGATTTGTGGCAGCTTATCGTGAATATAATAACCTTTTGATTGTGAGCTCCGAACATCCTCCTGGTTAGGACAATGGCATCGTACACCAGGATATGCGTTCAGGCGTATCGCAATTATGCTTCCCCGCTGCTTAACGTTTCTGGGAGTAAAACATATGAGGCCTCAAATCAGCTGGAACAATATTATCCCACCAGCCGACTATTGCATTATTATGCAAGTCTACACTGGCAGCAAGTACCACAATTTTGTAGCTTCATTATGCTTTTTTTGAGTTAAGTTCGAATTAGGTCTGATAAAAGGATACTGGGTCCATAACCTGTTGAGCTGTAAGAATTAGGCTTGAAGATTAGCCTCAATTAATAAAATCGGTTAAGTCCTTCTGAATTTACGTTCCCTTTCCCAAAAATTGCAATACAAATTTTAATTATAATATTCCGTGAAAGGTTAGACTTTCTAATTCGGAAAAGGCATTAATTGGAATCGTGTGACAGCCGATTTTGGCATGAAACATCGTTTAAGCGAAGGGGATGAGCAAAATAAAGACACGAGGGTGGTGAAATCGTGCTTAAAGGGTACATACATTGGCAGCTTGGTGATTAATTGCTAGAAAAAATGTTGGAAAAAAGGAAAAGTGTAAACGTCGTCCGAACGAACGTCATCAGGACGAAGGGTTATCTAGATGAGTTGTCAAGCGACAACTCCTACCTCGTTGGCAACCACGTATAATGTTCAACGTCAATATACACTGTCGGATGCTTTTTCCTAAATTGACAGATTTTCAATTTAATCAAGTTCCAATCTAATGGAAAAATACCCGGTCTATTGATATATGAATCGCAATGCATATATAGCCAGAGCGCTGCCCATACAGAGAAAGAAAAAGTGGAAGAGTGCAGCTGGAAAGGTGGTGAAGGGGTGAGAGTAGATTGAAATAATTCTTTTATGTTTAGCAGTACAAAGAGACAGTCAACGAGAGTGTATGAACAGTACGTCGAACTCAGGAATTAAACTATTGATAAACATTTCATCAGTCGCAAATATCAATCAAACCCCTTTCTCACAAAAGCTTTCACAAAAGAAAAATAAGCTACAGCTTCATATTCGCGTTTTCCTAAATTTTCTCAACTTTCTGTTTAGCAAATTGAATGAGATTTGTTTTTAAAATCGAATATTTGCAAAATTCAAAGCCCTATAGCGCCAATAAAACTGCAGTCCATGCTCAAAATTTCACTTTGTAATTTTGTTCTCATAATAATTTAGGAAAAAAAAATCAAACAAGTTAGAATATATATATATATATAGTAGTCATCATTATTTCTGTAAAGGAAAAAATGTGATAGAATACTTTGCTCATTTGGAATTTCAAATTCATTATGATTTAAGATACAGATATGGTAGAAGTACAATTAAATTATAGAAAATTGTAACTGATAATTTCGAAATTTAAACAAATCTATTCACATGAAAATTGAATGTGAACTAGGATTCCTCATAAGATTAATTTTGTTATGTACTAAAAAGTTTAATGGGAAGTATCTTTCCTGAAAGAAGAAAATGATTCTAAATTTTTTTAAATGTAAGAAAAATTATTCTGAGGTCATCACCTGGTTATTAATGTCGAAAACACGATTCTTTAACTTCTTTAAATTTTCTTATACATACATATTTCGTGTACTAGTACTATTTATTAGTTCGGAAATGAATTTTTAAATTAATAGATAATAGAGATGCACTAGATGCACTAGATGCACTAGATTGAATAATTTAACGTGTAGAAATTAAAATTTAAAAAATTTAAAAATACTTATCTGCCATATAAACCACGTTTTCGCTAAACGTAAATATATCCCTTACTTTCATTTATTAACATTGAATGAAAAATTGTATATCGATACAATAAATTATTTTCTGAATGCACCAGCGTAATGTAATTTGCTACCTTTGCTTGCTCAGACTCCACATCAATATGACGAATGTAAACAAAAATTAAATGAGATGCAATAAAGTAACCGGATTCCTTATAACTTATATGGTTGATGGGCCCTCGGGCGTTGGAGACCCTTCGAAAGAAACGTCGGTAGAAGTGATCCGAATCGCGGCTACCATCGACCAATAATAATCGCAATTGTGAAATCCGATCGATTCGCAATTTAGAAGCTGAAATGAGCCTCCGAGGTAATGAGATTCCAGTGTTAGAGAGCTGGTTTGCACGCCTCGATCGTTTGCCTTCAATCACTTCTTGACAGATGCACTTACGGGTGGGACTACGGCCCATCAAGTTGGAATGCGCCTTCGGGTTACCTTCGGCCATTGCGGTTGGTCGAGCCTGGTAGCTGCCACTCGACTTCAAGTTCCCTTCCCGCCAACTTTTGACTGACATTGACAAACGGAATATGTCCTAATACACCCCAAATCTAAATTGCTTTCCCATGCTCGCAGAATGAAGTATTTTTAAAATTTCGAAAAAAAGAAATAAATTTTTTTATTAGGAAACCAGTGTTGATTTAAATGAGGATTTAGAAAATAATCGTCACAAATTACAAAAACCTTGAATTGCATTTTTATCAAAAATGTAATTGCAAACAATAACGGTCTGAAGATTAATTAAAGTTACGATATTAAAAAAATGTAATTACACTTGTCATCGCCGGATCTCGTGAGATCGTGAGCGAGGCTGTAAGAGCTGTAATAAACATAAATTGCGAAATCACTGTGCGGTCGCACCTTTGTGATTCTTTATAAATTATCAGTCTTTCCAGATATTTATTATAGCCACAAGTATCTCGTAATTAGGAAGAATTTCCAACGAACATCAGCCAGTTACTTGAGAATTCCGCGATTGAAAGTAGATATTACAATTTATAGTGTTATCAAACGTGTTTTAGTATTTATCGTTCGTGGATGTTTGTCCGATATTTCAGTCGATTACGCGCTCCTGGAAATTTATCTCGTGTCCAAAATGGTACATGGTTTGATAAGCCATCGTGTTTATCTAAATCGTTCAAATTATAATTTAAGAATTCATTAGCCAACTATTGGAAAGTCTGTAGTAACGCAATGAGTGGAAAATATAATTTTATACTTAGGGCAAAAGTACCAATTACTTACTTGTTTCTAGTCTATGTATACTGAGAAAAGTTTCAAACTAATTCACAAATGAATAATATAATTTCTTCATTCAATATTATCTAATCAAATGTTTTGTATCCGAGGACCGATTACCAATATCAATTGTAAACATCAATTGAAGACATGAGAATAAAAACGGGATAAGAACTAAAAATTAAATTTTATAGGATGAATAAAAAAAGGTTCCTACAATATAGTTATAAATATAGAAATTTGGTCAGGTCATAGATAAATAGGTGAGAAAAAAAGATGCGTATTTTGCCGGATTGATAAAAAAATTATAACTTTTATTTTTCTTTCTAATTTGAGCAGAAGTTCCGTTTTAAAAAAGTTTTGAGGATTCTAACTGCCAAAGCTAATGAAATCAATCAATATCCAGAAGTCATTGAAAGTTTTCTTTTAAATGTCTTATTATTTTTTAAACTGAAACAATTATTCAATTTTTTATTTACTTTCGTTTTTTTTTACATTTATCTTTATTCTCAACAACTCGAAAATCCACTTTTTATTACAAAAATGACACAACATAAGAAAATAGTTAAAGAAAAAATCATTCTTTTTAAAAAGATCTAAAAAATAGTCATCAGGAAAAAAATTTAAGTGAAAGTTGAAGTTTAATTCAATTGGGTAAGTGTTTAATTCCAGTTAGAGATAACATACAAATTATTGGTTTGAAAAAATACCACCTCAACCTGTTTAAGAGTTTACGTCATCCTTTATAGAATGTAAAAATTCAAAAGAATGTTGGACCACAACATTTTTATGAAATATGTAAAATTCATGTCGTCTCCATTTCTTTAAACACCACATATTTCGTCCGCAATTGATTCTACTGGAATACGAGCAAGAACCCCGGACTAAATTAAAATGGATACGGTCGCACAAGTATTTGTAAATGAAAATGGTAAATAAAATTTGCTCTTTTCAATGGAAAAAGGTGAAAGAGTAATAAAATCATTTCAAAATAGGTGAACAAATGTCAAAATGTTTTAGAGAGGTGAGAATTTTTTTTTAAATTTCTATATGTGAGAGCTGCAAATTCAAATACTCTTATCAAGTTCTCACTCCCATAATTAAAAAATTCATTCATTCGAGTAAAAGGAGAAATAATTTGGAAAATTTCCTGAAAAATTTCGGAAACTGGGGCCATCAATTACTAGAAATGATACCTTCAGTTGGTATACATAAAGAGTTTTTCGTTTCTTTTTCTCGACTCTAGTTGGAATTTAAAAATGGCAGATTTCCTGAAAATAATAGACACAGGAAATAAACTGCAAAAAGGAAGATAATACAATTAAAATATATAGGGGAAATATGACATTGCAACAATCTCAATTTCGAGGGATGATGCAAATTATCTTAAAATTCGATTGCTTTATGAAACTTAATTCTTTTTCATATTGTAAACTCGAGTACTATTGAAGAAATCGCAATTATCGGACGGCGCCTCGAGTTTGTTTGGGCACTAGTCCGATATACAAGCAACGCTCAGACAGAAGCTGACAGTGGTCCGCCAAAGGTGGTGGAAGCATAAGCTATGTGCAAACAGATTTCATTCAAAGTCTCCTATACTAAGAAGGGGCTCTACAGGATGTGATTTTCTGACCAAAGATTTTTAACTCTCAGAATTTAGAAGTAAAATGCTCTAGGTCGTAAACTTTAGAGGCGCTAACAGTTTGATCGAAATATACTTGCATTTTTATTTAAGTATTATTTCTTTAAAAAGGCAAAAACATGAGAGCAGTATTGAAAGAATTCTGAAAGGGAAAATCATATTCGATAATATATTAATAAAAAGAATGATCTTTATGGTTTGAAGGTTCAAATGACTCAATTTAATTTAACGGAAGAAAGGCAGTTGGCAGGAGGTGCATAAAAATACCTCGCGCTTGAAGTCATCACTAATGTGACGGGGGATTCTCCCTTCTTAGTCAACGTTGTCTCAAGACTCGAAAGCGCGTATGCTCATTCTATTTCCGGATCTAGACTACGGACATGATTAATTTAAATTGCACACAAGCCTGGAGCAACATGCAGACGTTAAAAAACGAATTTAATGCTATTTTAAAAGTTCAGTTAGAGAACTATCTTCTTTGTATATTACATGTTAAAATCATCCGAAACTAGAAGAACAGAAGATTTCACCTCTGAAAAAACCATATAATTTGATAGATACTATCAATGGTTCACGATCTTAAAGATTGCACAACATTCGAAGCTAAAATAAATCGGACATTGACCCCCGATCCTCGTGGAAGTGATTCCACACGCTTTGTTTTGCGAGTTAATCGTATACAGGTCAGATGGAGAAAGAAAGAAGTGATATTGAGAAGAAGAAAAGACTATTGGCCGATTTAGGTTGAGCATAGCGAGGCAACTGCTTAACCAGGCAATTGATTGTCATTGGCATACAAAACCTAACTTAACTATACCGACGCGTCTGATTATGATAGGGACGTTGCACTTTCGTGATATTATACTTCGTAGCGGGTGTTAAATCGTTAAGGTTGATTTACTACCGTATTGTTGGATTACAATAAGCCTCTATCTCAATGTCCATAATGAAATAATGAGAGTTACTTGTATACTTCAATATATCAAATATATTTGGTGGCACGAAGTAATGATGTGTGAAAGTGGTAAATAACAGTTTTGGACTTACCTCGCTTTTTAAGTTGAGAGGAACATCGCAGGGGTTGTCCATCTCGAGTTCCGTCTTGACCTGATGCGAAAGCATGCTGTGACTGTGCCTGGGTGGGACAGCGGTAGCCAGCATGTTGGAATGCTGTCGATGCTGAAGATGTAACTGAAGACAAGGCTGGTGCTGATAGGGTGATGACAGCTGAGTATTTAGAATACGGAGGTCAGCTGGGGGTGAAGCCGGTGCAGCGGTACTGCTCTGTTCCTCCTCGGCCGAGCCCTCCGCCATGTCAGCCTCGCATCCCGATGACTCACAGTCTGAAATTATAAATTATAATCTAAAATTAAAGAGCTATTAACCATAAGGCACTGACTTTCCTTTCAGGGTTTGAACATATGCTGTTCCTCATAACCTGAAGATCTAAACGAACAGACTGACTATGTTTAAGGGCCAACTGTGGGACAGACTTCTAGTTGATCACACTGATTATCTCTGGAGATTGAAAAGAGATGTTTGACTTGATCATCACAACTGGTCCACTTGATAATCAGAGACATCAATAACTTTCACTAAATGTTTATATTGTACTTAGCGTTACAGGTAATGTAGGTGTTATAGGTATCAGGAATCATTCATTGATGTCTTGTGATTTGTCTGTTAAAAGCATTTCAAAAACAGTTGTTTGGTTATCTTACTTTACGTATTTTTGAAGATGTTACTTTATTTAAAGATGATCTATGCCTACTGCATCTAATGATCCTAAAGATGTTACACTGAACATTGTTTGCTACTATGTTGATAATTTTCATGATTACCTTTGTGATATTATTTTTCTTAGGATATAGTTATGGATAGAGAAATTTTCGAAAAACGAACTTTGTAAAAATGTACAGCTACTAAAGTCTGATAATATTTAGAACATTTCTCAATATCTTTCTTCGTTCTTTAAAATTAATAGATCTAAGGTTTTTGCTTCCCTTAAAGCTTTCGTTAAAGGATGTTACTACTAACACTATTATTCACAGTTCAATGATGCCAAACATTTAAAATACTACAGTTATCCAACGGTCCTTGCAAACACTAAACTATGGTCTCCAAAAATAATATCTCATACAGAATATTTTGTTAACACTTAGCATCCCTGTTACCATCTCTTCGCCATACGAACACATTGCCAATCTTAAAAACTTTTCCCCCCACATTAATCGACCATAGCCGAACATCGTATAACCAAAATAAGGAGGGCGCCCTTTAAAGAATGCAGACACTGGAACTTAGAAGGAACTCGTTCATCTTGCAACTTCAAAGCAAAAACTTTTGGTCGGCACCTCTCGATGTACGCAGGCACACGCGTGCCATGGGGCATTAAATGCCAGTGAGTTCGTGCAGACAAAATTGCTCAGTAACACGGTGCGTACAAGCATCGCACATTTATCCGGGTTATTATATTTATCTAAGCGTTCAGTTAGTAAGAATTCAAGGGCAATGAAATCATGTTGTGGTTCATACCGTCTGCTCTTCTCTTCTTTTACCACTCCCGGAGTAAAAGAGTTCGAGTTCCGTTGCCATCTCTCTTAAACTTCGCGTTCGAAACGCAACTAACAACATCTGCTTCTATTTTTGCACTGGCCCGAGTCCAATGCTTTTACTTTTTAAAACACGCCTATGGCGAATGCCTGGATGGATCATCGCACCGACAGACGACGCTAATTTTTCATATTTTAACGGGATGCGATAAATAAATTGTATAATGATATTTTCAGTTTAAATAACTTGTTGTGGTGAAAACATGTTTTGACATAGATGAGAGTTTTTATTAGATTGTTAAAAAAAAATTTTGTTTAACGGTTTGGTGAAATTTTCCAACGCGTCAGGATAATAAACTATAGACAGATGGTGGCTTTGATCGTTCATAGGCAAATGGATTGAATTAAATAACAGAATTGAATTGGTTACTGCACCTGTTAGAAGATGAATAGGCTAGAATTTAAATTAATAGATTTTTCTCAAAGGGGACTGATAGTGATGTATATTTTCGGTAAAAGGTATTACAGGTAGATAAAATCACCATCAAAAATAAAATAGGTGTATATGTGACGTTTTCAATAAATTTCACACAAGCTTTGATAAATACCAAATCTCATGGATCAAATATATTTTGCAAAAAAGACCAAATTTCTTTTTACAATTTATGTTATGAAAATAATTAATCAAGACACCTTAAGTGTCTTCAGATTCTCCCAAATATATATTTCCATTTAAGATGGAATTACCATTATCTGATATACTTTTGCATTTCAGATGATTCTGTGCATAAAATTCATGAATAAAATGATAATCGTATTTGTAATCCAGCAAACTATCTTCTAAAGTTTACTTACTTTACATGTACAAAAGACGAGTCTACTTCGAATTGCACTTCTCCATCTGGCTCCTCTCCAGAAAGCAATATTTAAGAGAAATAAAATATTTAAGAAATCATCTAGTTATTTCTTTCCTCAGGCGGTTTGATCATCCAGCTAGGCTACGAATTTTAATTGCTAAGATGCTGCCGAACCAAAATTACTAGGCCTTTAAACACTGGCTGTCGGATCAATCGTGGCAGTGGATTCGTAGGGGTTTTTAAAAATAATAGATGGGTTGCGAAATCAGCCAATCGGAATCGGATAACTGAATGAAGGCTTGATGATTATCAGTGAGAAATCTACGCTTTTTGGATGAAAGAATGCTGCATAGAAAGAAGGAGAAATAAAGAAACCTGATATTATGAATCTCCTTTGAAAATTAGCACTTTGTTCCCGCCAGCTTTTGTTAAATGATATACATTAATTCTGCATTCAGGAAACATGTATACTTTCAAACAATGAATGCTATTTTTAATGTACCGAAAACTTATCGCTGTTTTAGGCTCGATAGATTGCAAACTTGAAATATAAATTGCCAAGTCGAATAAAATGCTGGAAAACTTTCTGATATTGCGAATAATATCCAGTTCAATATCTAGTATTCCTGGACCAATTTCGCTCGAGAGGATCATCGGCGAGGTCTTTCAGGGCCGGGAGGTAGTGGCATCGCATCGGCATCAACGGGAGCAGCGTGTAATTAAGGGGGTTGATTGATGTTAATTCAAAGGGTAATTAAGAATGTTGCGCATAAAAATCCGGTAATTTATGGTCATTGGGGATAATTATATGTTGACCAGCTTGTAATTGCAAGCGCTCCGTCGTGGCCTCCTGACGTTGGCTGCCGCGATGTGTTTCACATGCGCGAGACTGTCTGAGAATCGCCGTTGCACAGGGGGTTCTGGCATAAATGTGCGCACACATTAACACACACGAATGCGTTTCTCCGCATGAATATACGGTCTCAGATCGCAGCTTATTATAGGGGCTAGGGTTTAGAAACAACCATGCCTCTGGCCAGAGTGTTTTTCAGAGCGCCTCATAGCTTGCAGCCCAGCTTGAAGACGCTCCAGGCGCCAAAACCTATACAAGCTAGGTAGCACCGATTTATGAGCTCGATTCTTCACCAAGTCGAACACTTTTAGAGTTTTCGGGTCGACTTGTTTCGCCGCGCGAACCAACCCGTCAGTGATATCGAGGAGGGAACAAGGGGAACACTATAAATAACACGCTCATAATCGCCATATGTTCCTCAAGCGTTGGAGATCTCAACTTTTCTATGGAAGCTTATTCCACTTTTTTATCGAACTCAAACAATGGACTGAGGTTCTTTTATTTGATTCATGAACTTTAATTACTCCTATAGGGTATGTTTCACAGAAGAGTGAAATAAAATATTAAGATATTGTTACAGTTGGTAAAAATAAAAGACTTTTCAATTTTCGGATATTGCACACACAAACGCTACAGGATCCCACTAGGAACAACTGTCATCTGAAAATGAAACTAGCTCCAGTTAGAACCTTGGTAAATCAAACTTATAGCCGCGTCTGCGACCGTAAAATGGGTGGTCACAGGATGGTCACAGGGCACGTTAAAATTCAATAAGCACTTATATGCGTTTCGCGCACAATTGTTAAAGGCATTGTTATAAATCGCTTGTCTTAAATAAAATTCTTAAGAAACTGCTGAGCGAAAAAAAGTATTCGGCAGCAAAGAAGCCACTTAAATAGATGCATCAGCATAATACGAAACAAAATTAAAAGAAGTGTTGAAACTTAATAAATAAATTCTTCCGTAGGAGGATTCGTGTTCAGGTTCGAATCAGAGTTCAGTGAGAAACAGTATCACCCTTATCAGTTGGTCGTGCTGTAAACGATTTCCGCTAAATCGAGTCCCCTTCCGATTTGCGGAGACCCTCTTGCTTGTCGGTGTATACATAACGTGCGTGTTGAGGGGGCGCACGCACTTCCATATGTGTGTTCAGCTCACGCAGAAACTAAAACTCATTGAAAGCGTTCACACAGTCACATTAAACGGGTGCCGCACCCGCGTTCAGTTTAATCCTTGCGTTTCGTGACTCGGGACAAAGCCCCGTGGATTTCTGACAGAATGGTATCGCACGTAACGACCATTACCTTCGCACTTAGCCAGCTTTCTATGTATATCCTGTACCTACTACAAGGTTGGTAACCATGATTCGTTAAACACCACGTGCAACTCCGCGGAGACGATCTCCTTTTATTTTGTCTCTTTTTCTTTCTCGCTCCTCTATCTCTCCGTGTCAGTTTCTCTCCAACTAGCATTATGACTAGTCCACAAAAGGCGCGATTATGCCTACCACATTAATCCGCTCAATTGATTACGGAATAGTGAAAGAAGTCGCTCGGACAATATCACAATGGGCGGCTGCCAACTGGTCCCGCTGAGATCCTTTTTTTTATATCATTGCTGGTGTTTCAAATGAGAGTCCACTTACTTCCACATCCTTAATGAGAGTATTTCAATATGTTTGTCAAAAATATGGCTTGATTTTCATGACACTTATAATCAGACTTGGTCATTTTATGTTTACCTTGCATTCCCACGTTAACAAACTACTTCAGGTTACAATATTTATTTTAAACTAGCTTTCGAGAGCAAAAAGGTCTACACATTTAATTTAAGTTAAGAAAAATTGAAAAGA
Source organism: Belonocnema kinseyi (assembly GCF_010883055.1). Classification (NCBI taxonomy): domain Eukaryota; kingdom Metazoa; phylum Arthropoda; class Insecta; order Hymenoptera; family Cynipidae; genus Belonocnema; species Belonocnema kinseyi. The sequence continues at coordinate 83,273,325 of NC_046662.1, read as the reverse complement.
ATTTCTGACATGTGAAAATAAATATTTAAAAAAGTAATATTAGATCTTTAAGAAACATAATTTAAAGAATCGAAAATAACCCCTTTTAATAATGCAATTTGGTTAATTCAAATTGAATCTTTGAATGCTTTTTGCGCGATCAACTCATCTAAGAAATTAAGGGCTTGGTATTTTTCATATAAAAAATTTAATTCATCGCTAAATCTTTCAGAATTGATCATCTCAACTCTAGTCAACATTAGATTTCGATCCAAACTTTCAATTAAGGAAACGCATTAGATTTAAAGCAGTTAAGATGCTGGATCATTTTTTAAATACTGTACATTCAACAATTCAATTATAAATATTTTAAACTGCGAATTGAGTTGAAATATTCTAATGGTCAACACTGATAATCTAAAGGCATTCAACAATTGATAATAAATAAAAAGCTTCTACATTTTTTTGCCTTTAAGGAAACCTTGAATTTAGACCAAGTTTTTGCATTAGAAAAGTAACTGAATGCAGAAAAATAGCAATACTGAAAGAAAACTAGGGTTGTTAACAGTACAGAAAATTTTCCACAAAAACATCACAATTTCAAACCCAAATTAGGCTACGTTTTAATTAGAATTTTAAATTAAGTAAACTGCACCTCAAGGATACTAATCTAAATACAAAATCGTCGATCTTATCCTTTTTCCTGACCGATACCGTCTGCGAAGACCTCGAAAAACTTTAGCATGAATTGCAATAAGTATACGATTAGATCATTAAGAATTATAATTGCTGTCGTTAATTCGTTCCATTAAAACCTCAAGGACATGAAATATAATCCTTTCTATTAAATACCGATTCACTTTTCTTTACTTTTTAAATACTTTTGACAAATACATCCACTCCCAAGAAGACACTATATTTTATACGAGTACATAAATGAACATTGTTATCACTTATGAAACGACGCCAAATATATTCAAGACATGGAAATAACGTAAAATATAACTCGATTCATTATTGAAACAATGTTAACAATAATTGACATCAGTCAGACTTACGATAATCCATGGGTTAATGCATAATATATATAGCAACGAGACTCACAATATTTACGTCAGGAAAATTCATCATTACAATATTGGCTACAGTTATTTCGGTTAAAATGACGAAGCTTGCCATTAATATTCTGATACAGAATCGGCAGCAATTTGCAATGTTCCAAAATCTGGAACGAATTCTATAAAATTAAAACAATTAATTTTATAAAATTGGAGTGAAAGTAATAATATCTCCTCATATTCATTTACTTTCAGCACTTTTCATTTTTATCAATATGACAGGTTTTGGTAAATTATTACTAAAGAACGAAAAAGTTACGGCAAAGAGGTTCATATCATTTCTGTTCATTATTCTGCATCATCCGACACTAAATGATCAAAAAATGATATGCTGAGTTTAGAAATCAGGTGTAATATAAAAAGGACGATTAAAACTTGAACTACTTATCGAATTTTCGTACATTTGACATTGAAGGTATTTAAAATTGACAGTTCATTTTTTAAAATGAAAGAATACCAAATAACTGAGTACTTGTAAATAACATAAGAGAAGTTTTCTTTATTCTGATGTTATCTCGGACCAAAAATACTTTAAGGTTTAAATTTTAAACTATTGCTTGAGAAACTTCATACATTCTCTGGAGGAAGTTTAGAACTATCATCACCAAATTAAAAACTTGGTTAAATGCTTATATTGTTTAAAATACTAGAAGAAATTGTTACGTATCTCAAACACTTAGCAAATATTGTGATTACATCTTATAAAAAAATCATAATACTTCGTGAGGCTAAATCAATTCTGCACTTAATAGCACGAACATATGCAGGCCTTGCAAACTTCTTACGAGAGCAGGAAGAATATTTCAGCTTTTACAGCTCCCGTCACCGTTCTATATTACAGGAAAAACTACACGGCGAACCAAATTGGTGCCTGAGTGCATTAAACCCCGAATTACCACAAATAGAACTTTAACCGCACATGACCATCATAATTGAACCCCCCCTACTGAGGACGTATTTACGTACTAAACCGCCTTCGCGGCTCATGCTGAGCGTTGCGGCCAAACATCTGTTCGAAAAATCTGGACGCGGATTCCTTTTACATTAACGATCAGTGCCGTAAAATTAAAAATACAATCGCGTAATCCCGATTCAAAATTAGCAGCAACTCCGATAGCAGCGGGACATTTTAATTTTATTGAAAGCATTATTATGATCGTTGAATTGGACGGTTAAAAATATTTTAACAGACTCGCCCATTAGCAAGCAAAAACATGAGCTGACTTTTGAGTTTAATATTTTAAAATATTCAATCCGATGGACTAGAATAAAGTAATAGTCTACTACATTTCTTTCGGAGTCGTCATATAGTATAATTAATACATAGACGCGCGATCTAAATTTGCTGATTATTATTTTAGTTACAAAATTATGACTTTGAAAACTAACAATCTATTTGGAAAAAAACAGTGTAATAGTTTAGGCTGTTGAAATTTTAACTGATAATACTATTATATTCCTTATAAAGTACATCACATAAAATCTGTGGAGGTGGCCTTTCGGTCAATGTTCAGTGTAATTGAATTTTTTAATCCTTCTGCTGACGTTTATAAAAAGCCCTAACAAGAAAATTTTACCAGAAGGCATTTGCAGTACACTTTGTGCAGGGCCCATAATTAATACAACAAAAAATCAGATCATAAAACAATACGATGCACAGAAGCTGAAATAATTTTACGAGAATCAGTCGAGGAGGAAGACTCAAAAATCTCAGCGTGGCTTTTTACACGCAAATTAGTTCCATTAGAAGCATCGAGCGTACAAAAAAAAACACTTATGTCTGAGCCGTCAGTGACGGAACCCTCGTGACGCGTAACCCTTCTCGCGCGACACGCACGTGCGTGCCTCTTTATAAATTATTAGAATTAATGACGCCGCACGCATCGCCTCGCCCTATGGGGCGTCACGTCGTCCAATTGTAAGTAACCGTTGTATGAAGAGCAACCCAGCAAGAATCTACAATTGTTCCTATTATCTCACACGGAAAGTTCCCTTCATGTCACCCTTATTTAATGTATAATCTAACATTATAAAAATTATATCGTCATTATTTCAGAAAGCTCCATAACTTATAATTTACATTCATGATTAATTGCTCAAACATAAATACCTTTGTGAAATTTATAGGAACAAGAATTCCACTTCATTAGGGACTTCATGCTAAATTACAGAGGTTCATTTTTATTTGTTCATGTCTACGTGTAACGAAATTTCAGTAAAAATAGCCGGATTTTTTCGGTATGAATAGGGGGAGTTAGAAAGGGGGCTATTTGTACCGAAATTTCCGTACGAATAGCAAGATTTTTGTTTAAGCATACCCATATTAGCACCGAAATTTCGGTACACGTAGACACTTTCATTCTATTATTGTAAGAAATTATTGCGAAGAAATCTTCACTTGTCAAAAAAGTATTCTGCAAATGAACAGTTTGTTCGGTGTTATCGCGTGTAGGCTCAGAGGGATGCATTGGAGTACAAGAGTGTTGAATAGGGTGGCGAATGAGGGCTGACGAGCCGAAAAGAGAGCCGTTGAAGCAGGGAAGAAAGGTTGGGTACGAGGATTTAAAGAGGGGAAAGCATCGATTCTTTTTCTTGACCTGGACAATATCCGTCCCGATCAAGTTAACCTTTCCTAGAAATTGAGAATTCAGATATTTCATCTCTAACTCTTCATCCTTAACATAAACTTATGCAACACATTCAGATTGCATCAATAACTTCCTCGTAACAAACTACCTACTATTTTCTTAACCAAACTTTTTTACTTGTTCAACAGTTCTCCAAATTCGATCAATCTTACTCCTTGGAACTTTCTTCAAGTACTAACAAAAAAGCATTCCCCATTAACATGAAACTATTTTTAAAATCCAGTCATTGGGATAAAGAAACTATCAAGCTACAGTCTGAATAATCCACAATTAAATCTGCTACATGTAAAATGAAAAATATCCGCTTTTTATACTTATCCTTAGAAAGTGTCATACCTTATGACAACATTTCCGAGACAAGTTATAAATATCCCATTACAAGTCATGTGTGACTACAAATCAAGTTTATAGATCCCGTAAACCTCTACGCACATGAATTGCCAAGTATCCTTTCTCGTAAAAAAGCGGTTAAGAGTTCTTAGGTCATTACATGAGAAATTCTTTGACATACAAGACGAGGTCACACCTCGCCCAGGAAAAGACGAATTGTTCCCTTTCCGTCTCAAGCCCTGTTCTTTTGTGTCAAGAACAAGTGCCTACCCCAACAATATCGCCAGTCGAGATCTCCTTTGGGATTTTCCACCCCGAGCGAACAAGCTATCACCACTAGACGTCCCTTCGATCCCACTTTCATTCTTTTTCCCTCTTCTCGTTACTCTCACTTTTCCCCAATTCTTTATCATTCTTCCTCCTTCACAAACCCTTGAGGCGGCAAAGCCAAGAATTCTCCCTTCGATTCTCGGGTAGGTCGCACTGATTTTCCAACTCGTATCGCTCCGCAAACCACCCCCAACCCTCTTTACCGTACCAAACGCTCGGCTGGCAGTCACGCCGGCAACACGTGTTCATGTTTACCTCCGCAGTTTGTCACATGGTACGAGAAAAGCTTTCCCGAGTCCGAATTATCCTTCATTAAGGTGGTATTGCTTCAGAAGTAATTTTAAGATATATTTGTTCTATAAAAATGGATGGTTTACTTAGAGTTCAAATTAATCTTGAGTGGTTTGAAAAAGGCGATATCATAGAAAAACTATTTGGAATATTTCCTATCAAGGATTCAGATAAATGTTTAGGTCCTTCTTATTCTCATAAGCAACTCGCTAAATAGAAGATAAACATCTTCTAATGTAGAAAGTTTTAATTCATCGTTCAATAATAAAGTCAGTTACTGACACTAATAATGAAAGAGAATAGTTTCATAATTAATAGGATTCGACTTCAGCGTTAACTTTGTCAAAATATAGAAAGGATCGATTCTACATTTATGAGGTTCCTACTACTGACAAACATTATCACTTGTGTAGGTTGCAGGTTCTCCGATCATTCAATTAGCATTTTCAGGTCACATTGGCTACACACATATACACTCTCCCTGATATATAAGTATTCGCGAGGGCGTGCATAATTATCACCGTAATTATTAGAACATAGCTAAGTAGCTGGAGGGAATTATCACCGACTTCGGTACAGGGGAGCAGGCTCGGTTTCCAGTCTTTCGTACTCTTCTTATTCCCGCATGGCCACAACCAAGTAACTTTCTTAATTACCGAGATTAACTTAATCGTACCCAGCCGGCGATAATCACCGACGAACCTGCTCATCGAGCCGTTGGGATTCCGCGAGGCCAACGCGCTTAAAACTTTTTTTTTTAGAAAGGAAACTCGAATTTTCGTCTGCGGAAAATTTATATATCTTTGAATATATTAATTCAAATAATTTTTTAATTATTATTTTAATAAATTCCATTTCGCCTTAACCTCTTTCGAAGAATCTCCTGAGAATATTTTCTCCAGAATTTACTGTTAGCGTCAATCTATCTGGGTTGGATCAATAGCCAAATGGAATGAATTACAGGTTAAAATGTACGTATGTGGAATTAGCCTCAACACAAAATTAGCCTGATGACATTCCGATGTAGTTTAGTTACGACTATGATGTGGTAGGAAATTCAAACGTCAACAAACTCTGACTCCAAAGAAATACTCTTTATGTGGGAGAACATAGTTGAAGAAATTGTTACCTGATTGAATGCAAATTCATAGAGGGGACATGATTGGATTTAAATCGAGTTGGTTTTCGTGACTTTAGCCTCTTAATATTGGATTGCCACAGTGTAGGCAGAGTGAATATTGCAAGGATTCGGTCGATCGAGCACATGCAATATAGCTTATCAAGTTCCACCAGAATGAACTGAATTTTAATAACAAGGGTTGAGAACTCATGAAACTCACCTGAGACCACTCGTGACTGATGTACGTAGAACGACGTTTTTCTCTCTTGGTAGCAATCTCGCGAATAATTTATCGGTCCCAATGAATCGAGTGATGGATCTTCTGACGAAATCACGGCTTTTTCCGAAATGTCGCTTTTATTTAGAAACACAGCACTCACGTAGTTGGCTATTTTCGTCCTTCGTTAAACTATTCAGCACAGGATCCTATCGTTCTTTAACTCGAAATCTTCAAGATCTAATAGATGGCTCAGCGCCAGTGACATCAGCCTATTTAATCACACCGGGGTAATTGCGAGTAATTAAAGGTGATTAAGAAGCTAATGGTTAATTATAATTGATATAGAAATTGTCAGGATTTCAAGATAGTCACTGAGTTTGGTCCCAGAAATTAAAGAGTTAGCGTTTCACGAAGAGTTTAAACAGTACAAGTCTCACTTGACGAGGACAATAACGCAGAATTGTCTGCCTAGACGGATTCGCGAGATAACGGGGAGCGGCCTTATAATGGGTTTTTAATTATTCTATTTGTCGCAAGGCTCACTTGAGATGCGATGTTGGCCGTTGAAACGCTGTAATTTCAAATGAAACACTATGACGTGTCCCTGATCACGTGGCCGCACGCTCAACAATTCCACGCGCTGCAGATATAATTATCAGCTTATAAGTGCTAGTCTTCTTGATCTTTCACTCCACTGACATATAAGAAATCACTGTGCAATAGCTTTCGTTTTAAGGGACTTGCAAAACTCTTTTCCTATGGGTTTTTCAAGATGAATCCCAAAGACACTGGTAGACCTTGACGATATTTACCTGTCCTTTAACAGCCGTGCGTAATATTCATACTTTTATTATGAACAAGTTTTTTTTTCAAATGACACTGATCACTATTCACTGATCACTGGTTGAGTCACTAAATGTTCGCGATGCTTAAACCACTGTATCATATCCCTCCAATTATACCACTCACAAATTTTTCAAGATCGCGGGACCTTGATGAAAATAGGGCTTTAAAAAATCAGTTGATGTTGATAACTGATGAGACGGTGATTTAGCGGATGCAATTTTCGAAAACCGAGTACTGAATTCGCGAACCCGAATGTTTCCGAAAAATTGTAAGATATGACGATAGACTATCTTCTTGAATGAAGAGACCGGCGTGGATACCACGTTGTACCGGGTTGAGATGGGACGTGAAAACTCGATCCTGAACACCTCGCGATCCGCAGTCTGGCTGCGTAGTGGCATGAAGTTGCGCGGCGGGAAGCTGGCGAACCCGTAGACTTAACACACGCCGCGCCTGTGTTACACGCGGTGGGGGATCAGAGGCGTGACGGGGGCGGTTCCAATGCGCGGAGGTGGGCCGCGAGTCAGACGCGAGATCCCGTTGTTATGATTGTTATGAGTGTCCGAGCTGCCTCAGTGGGCTGGGGGTGGTACGCGGGGAACCCCTGTAATATACCTTCCAACCCCCCCACGAGACAAAACGAGTTCGTAACCGTGATGCAAATCAGATGGGGGTTGGGGCAGAAATAGGGTGGGGATCAGAAGCGATTGGCTTGCCAGCTAGAGCGAAGAGACCTTATATACCCTTTCGGCAAATGTCCACGAAAAGGTCATTACAGTAAAGGTTTTCTGTTTTAGAACTACCAAGAAGGTACCTCCTTCAAGACAGTTCTTTTAGGTTTAGTCAGCAATTGGATTAGGGTTTGTGAAATCTGAATGCGAGATTAGCAATTAGAGAAGAAGGAATATTTGGTTTGAAAAGAAACAGAAAGGTGTGGAAGAAAATTATATGATTCATCTAATTAACTATGACACAGTTGCGTCACTTTTACTGAACGATTTCTTGATTTACTGCCAGTTGCAAGACATACTAAAACAATAGAAATGTCTTGATATTTATCTTTAACTCTTGATTCGATTTTGGCTATGAAAAGACAGGTTGACGAAGACACTACTTCAGCGCCATGCAAGATATGTTACAAATTAGTTAGCAGGAATTTATCCAATGTTCTAAGAATCCGAGAGATGCTGCACAAGACATTTATGTGTTATTGTCTAGAACAAGTTAGAAAAATAACATCTGGAAACTAAATTACATTCAGGGTGAAAAATAAGGAAGACGACTACTATCGGCGAGAAAACTATAGGCATCTGCCTTTGAAGCTTAACAACTCAGTCAAAAAAGTGCTAGCGCAACAAAAAAACAGTCATATAAAAGCTAAAAGTGTTCTACGTAAATGAGCTTGAAGGCGTTTATGTAAACAAATTTTTGTGCTTAGCAGACTGAAAAACGTAAAAAAAGTAAGGATTTTCGGGTACATTTAAGAACAGTCAAGTTTAGAGCATTATTTCTTATAAAAGGGAAATATATAATTATATAATGGGAAAAATTTGAAAAAATTTATGAGTACGAGGAAAACTGTTGTGAACCAGTTGCAGTTAAAAAATTCAAAAGATAATAAAAATTGTTGCTTAAAAGTACAAAAACGAGCAATTATATTATCTTCAGTTCTAATACAGGGGTCGAAGAATAGCACCAGCGGTCGGCAGTAAAACAAAAAAAGGCCCCCGTACTTTCTGTCACTTGTTTTCCAACAAAAAAAATGCCTAAAAATATCGTGATTTTCACAAAAAAGAAGACTAAGACATCCTTCCGGGTGATTGAAAATAAATACAGAGCCTATCAATTACAGTTTGTATTTTGAATCGCTTTAATACCTGCATTAGAACTGAAGATAATGTAGTAGCACATTTTTGAACTTTTCAGCAACAATTTTTATTATTTTTTAAATGTCTCAACTGTAACTAGTTCACAACAGTTTTCCTCATACTCATGAATTTTTTCAAATTTTTCCCATCGCCCATTGTATAAGAAATAATGCTCTAAACTTGACTGTTCTTAAATGTACCCAAAAATCCTTTCTTCTTTTTACATTTTTTAGTCTGCTAAGCAGAAATTTTTTTTTTTTACATAAACGTCTTCAAGCTCATTAACGAAGAACACTTTCAGCCTTTAAAGGACTGTTTTTTTGTTGGGCTAGCCTTTTTTTGACTGCGTTGTTAAGCTTCAAAGGTAGATGCCCATAGTTTTCTCGCCGATAGTAGAGGGCCATCAGTAAGATAATAACCGGAAGATTTTGTAAAATATATTTATTTTGATAATACGTATAAGAAGGCCAAAGGGGTCGGGAGATGCCACAGAGAGATATTTCTTCACGCTTCTTCAAAATAATAATGTTTGGGATCTTCACTTTAGTGAAGAGGAGAATACATGAGATTAGGCTGCATATAATAGGTAAAAGTTAATGGATGATTCATAATATTCATTTTGAAGAGATGTAAGAATGAAGAAACACTTTTTTGATATTTGTTTTAGTTTGATAGGTCATAAAGCACAAAAAGATAATGCTGCTTGTCATTATGCCAGAATAATAGTTGATTCGCGGAGGGTACAAGCAGATTTTGTAAAAAACTATTTATTGCAACAGTTATTACGATCTTTACTTTTTTCTGAGTGCGCAGAATTATATATAACTCAAAATAAATGAGCTCGCATCTTTCAGGACGACAAGACGCAGCCTTGTAGTTTGTAAGAAGGAGGAAGATGTAACAGAAGAAATCTCAGTGACGCTTCTTTAATACTTTCCATAGGATGTTTCCTTCTGTTTAGTGAGTCTATGAATGAAGATAGGAATCAAACTAAATAAAAGCATTCTTGTAGGAAGATACCGAAGGATGTTGCAGAAGGATAAATTAAAAAATTAAAATTATATTACGATTAATTTCGTTAGACGACTAACCATAATTCCACTTAATTCCCGATTAAAAAACAGAAGACAATTCTAACATCATTATCTAAACCTAGATTGTCTGAAGCGACGGAGAAAGGACCAGAACGAATAACAGACAAATTTGCTTACGAATAATAGGAAAAACTGACAGAAAACATTTTTAAGAAAGTTCTGAAGGATTGCCTGAAGAATAAATTGTCACATTATTAAATGTCGTGGCTACGGGTACCGAAGTTTCGGTGCATATAGAGCTGGAAAAGGAGCTACTTGTACCGAAAGTTCGTTGAAAATGTCCAGATTTTTTCGGTACCAGTAGACACTTCCTCCTTAAATAGTATCTCCTCTGATGATTTGGATTCTTGATTAGAGTAAACGTACCCAAACGTTACAGTCGAAGATTGTGGGTACTTAGAATGATTTGAACCCTTTTGGGAGATCCCCTTTTGTCGACGCCATTGATATTGTCAGCACCCTCTCTGCTTTAATACACCCCCTCAATTTCCCTGACGCCGAGCTCGACCCTTAGACTTTTGCATCCCTCGTTGAGTTTCGGCGGTTGTTCCAAGCCAAGTTTAGTTTAAGTAACTCTCTGATTTGTAGAATTGTGTTTTTCACTGCCCCCTTGTGTTTTATCGTTGTATGGAAATTTGTCAAAACTCTACCTTGATTTACCAATTAAGCAAATTAAATATCTCTTATACAAATGTGCGCTTAATTTCGCAATAAATAAGATCACATTCTTTATTGAAAGCTTTCAATCTTTTGTTTTCAGCTTTATCATTACAAAGATTCAAAATGAAATAAACTGATGAAGCAAAACAATTATTTGCGGCTTTTAGAGTGGTTGGTTCAAGATCGAACTTAATAAATACGTATAAGATATATAATTACTTTAAATTCACCACTGAAAATAAAAGCATGTTTGATGGATGTACATATTTGATTCATTGTGACCGTGTTTTTATTTGCAGGTAATAATAATATCACATTGATTCTACTTTACAATACACGTATTGCTGAGCATGGTTTCTGTTGAAAAAAAGAAGATTATTACACCTTTATGTAATTTTTACTGAATCCTTCTTCTTCTCTCTTTTAGGTCGAACCAAATGTTTCAAAAAATAACATTGAGAGAAACGCTTATCAATCTTTGTTCCATTTAACGACTTTCCTTACTTCAATCTCCTAAACTCCTCCGATTAGATTAAGCTATATTTACTGGCGCACTTCACCATATCTCACAGAACTGATCAGCAGAAACGACGAAATGCATTGTCTCAAGAAAGTCCTATCTTTATAGACTCCCCGATCCAAGTCCTTACACTTTGAATCTGTCGATTCCATGAAAGCTGACAATTTCAGTATCTGAATAGAAATCAAGCATAATAATCCAATTAAGAGCTCTAACACGATTTCCAATAAGTCAATAGTAATTTCAGATTCTGCAAGTAGAACTGCAGAATTGCAGTATAATACATGTACATCCCAACTTGTAACAGGAAGAATCAGAAACAGAAGCAGAAAGTTCAAGTGCAGAGTAAAGAAGAGTGGGAAATCGGGTGTAAACGATCGGATTATGGTGTGAAAACCCTTTCATTCGAAACATAGAAACGAACGAATGAATGGATGCACTTGTCCTTCTTGCTCTCGAAGGTCCACGAGCTTCTCACATATAAACTCCCAACCCCTCGAGTTCGCTGAGCAGGCAGGAGGTGTAGCCAGCTGGTAGTTGAAGTTGTAGGAGTCGCCTGGATGTGGGTCTCTGCTCCCTCGATGCTTTTCTCCTATATTTCGCTCTCTTTTCCACCTAGTTCTGAAATCTGCCTTACTCTCTTTCTCTGAGCCAGCCGGACCCATCCCAACGCTGCTACCCTTCCTCTCGCACTTGTTCACTCGGTGGTTCCCTCATCGTGTTTTCTCTCTCCTTTAGTCTCTTTCCCTCTTTCTACCTCTCACTTGCTATTGAGGGACGCTTCGTCTTTCTCCCCCGTCCCACAGGATCGATTAAAACTACAAAGTGTTGCCTCTCCATCCGTTGGTACGTTCATTCGTGGTCGACTGCATTGCTCCACCACTCCTGGCGGCACTGGGTTACCAACTCTTTCGACTCTCTCACTTTTTCTCTTAAGCGCTCTCTACCTCCACACCTCCTTCTTCCATCTAGCACCGACGGTATTTTTTATCCTTTTATTGGAGAATCTCCGTATTCATGGACGGCTCGCTTCGCTTCCTGATAATCTCTGAGTAAAAATTTGCCGTCCCCTCGGGATTGCCTTCGCACGGGACTCCCGCCGGTGCTTTCACTTTTTTGCTTACCGCAGTTAGCGATCCCACTTAACCTATTATCGCACGCACTGATTTTCATTGGATTCTTTTCACGGCCAATCTTTCCGTCCCGAGAAAAGAAGTTCACAAAACAGGAGACGTAGGGTTTTTCAGTATAATTTTTCCGCCGTATTATTCTTAATCTTAAATCTTTTAGAAGATGATGTGTGCATTATTTCTTGATCAGTACAATTTTAAATTATTTGGTGGCAAGAGACAATGCAGCCTTAACAGGACTGCAGGGTTTTAACTCATTTAGAAGATAGGGTAATTTTAAAACCTCAAACTACCGAAGACAGCTCTCATTGAGAGGAATAAAGTATCACGTAAAAGTCAGGATATGCGTCCTACTCAGCATCGAAGTCGACTCCGAACTCGAAAGATCAGTAGGATCGGGTAAAAGACTGAAAAGGCAAAAGTGCGCGATTATATCCCTGGGTTCGACGTCGCTTCTGGGCCTCGCCCGTTTTAAGTCGCGCTTCTGCGTGGATAATAACAGAGCCAGTGGTAGCCAAGCGTCTTTACGAGCATCTTCCCAGAAGTATAAACCCAGTCTCCTTTCCTCTTCCACCTCTAGTTCGAGCACAATCGTTTCACTCTTCCCGTCGCATGCGATACCCATAAAAGCTTGCGTTCGACCGCGCTGAGTTTTGTTGCTAATTAATGTTACTACGGTCCCAACAAAGTTGCTGCGTGTGTGCCTCTACCAAAAACCTCAACGCACACTTAAATAAAAGTCGATGAGCTGCACCTGAATTGTAAGGGTAGGGCCACTCCCGAAGTTCCGAACGACTTTGTAAAAGACATGCTACGCTTCCTCCAACGTTCATCTTTTATTACTGCGCTTCTGAAGATTTAAAAAATAAACAACTTCGACAGGTTTACCAACAATGGCAGCGAATACCGCATTTGGTAAAATGGAAAGTCTTTTGTACAATTCAAGAGCATTAAGCCATTAGATTTTGTAATTTTGAGAGGGTGAAAATAACATGAAAGTACAGTTTTATGAAGAAGTGTACTTACATATTTTTGTGTTAATCCTATGAAAATAACTCTCTTTTTATAGCAAGTAAGTCGCCGAAGATAATGCATAATTTAAATAAATAATGGGGTTGAGTCTTTTTGGATATTCTAAATGCAGAAAATCTCGAGAAAAGGCATTGCTTTCCAATTAACTAGATTTATAATGAGATCAGTCCTCATAAAGTACAGGCGATTCATTATAATTTGGCAAAACTCAATTATGTCTATACTTTAAAGTTCAGTATCAATTTCTGACATTTATTTTTAGATCCACGTCATTGGAATCTTTTTCTGAAATCAGAACAGCACAGAAAGTGGGACATTTATGATGTAGAATTAATTTTCATTATCTATATATGTTATATCTTCTTGTGCAGATAAAAACTTATTTCTAAGTTGTGGACCCATTCAATGAAGAAAACCAATTCAGTAAGTTTATAATATAAATGATAGTTTGGCCAAAATAATTATGAATTATAAATCTCATAATTTAAAATAAACTCGCTTGATATATAATAATAAATTTCCACTAAGTATGAAGAGCGAATTTGATATTCTTCCCGCATCCGCGTGCAGAAAGTGCAAAGAGCGTGGGTGCTATGGTTGTGTCGTTATGATCCGGGTCCCCAGCGAAACACTGCACCAGTGCTTAAATAAGCCTCGAGCGCCATTCTATTGTCCCCAACGATTATCCGGCACGCACAAAACTATCCAGCCTCTAATCGGAACAATCCCATAATTTTATTGACTCGTCACAATCCCTTTGCTCACAGCAACCCAGTAAAATATTCCAGCAATCTTCCCTGTTCTCTCATCAAACAGTATATTTATTTCTTCAAGAAACGTCAATTATTACCAAACCTAGTCTACCCTTACGACACGAGTTGGCCTATTTTTGTCAACTCCCAAATTTCAATCTCCGAAGTGGGTTTAACAGTCATCTAAAAATGTTGGATCATCTCCACCAATCTAGCTCCCATGTTCGTGGTTATACGACCGGTTGGTCAATACTTTCGAGTCAGGTGAAAGGCTACGATAGTACAGGGTTCCTCTCCATTTTCGGACAATATTTCATCGCGCGTCCTGCCCGGTAGCTTCGATCATTAAACGTGCGTATATAGCCTCATAATATTGCAATCCGCGGCCATAATTTACGTCGTTTTATAGTTCAAACTGCAACCTACGTAGCGGCAGCGGCGCTCAAGCCTTTAGAACGTACCATTCCGTTCAAGTTGTACCGGGTGATCATAAAGCTCGTTCACTATTTTAGCGATAGGAACTGCGTGCATCGTACTCTCAAAATAGGTGCTGGTTTCAAACACCTCGTAGCTACCGGATCATTAACCAAGTGCAATTCACGCGATAACATCTTACGATGCCTCCTAGACGATTCCGAATTCTAGCTCACACTCTGACCATTACTGTCAAAACAATACTAACAAAATTGTGTTCACCGAATTAATTATAGCAAACGTAATTCTAGTAGTCTTTAGAACCTTAGTTTATAATTCTCAAGTTAAAAAAAATGAAGAACCCTACGGGATAGCTTTCCCCCAAATCTTAATAATAAATAAATATTAACTAAATTGTTTTATTTGCTCAATATATCCATTTTGATAAAGTTGACTAATGGCATAAGAGAGATACGGATTATTCTAACAGAAAAATATATTAAACAGGCGTTACATGTGTAACAAAAATGACTTTGCCATATTCTCCACTTACAAGTTGCTAAGTTTAAGAAACACTTTTGAAACCAAAGTTCATAAAATAAAAGTGTTGACTATCACCTTTTAAAAGCATGCCTCAAAAATATTTTTGCTTTCATTATTTTTTTTGTGACTTTAACTGATATCAATTTAATTTTATGACAGGTAAATCTAAGTATTGAATATAGATATAAAACAGCGGTAAACAGTAGAGCATTTACCGTTAAACTAATATAAGCAATGTTAAAGTTTTGCCTATTTTTATACTGCGTCATTACATGCTATAGGTAAATTATAAACTTTTCGGAATAATGCTTCTTGTAATCTCATGCATTTTTAAATAGAGTAACAATCAATAATCATTTTTAAAAAATTTTTAATTGAATCTTGCAAGCAAGAAATTTTAATGTTTTTTGTTCGTCATTTAACGTCGTATTATCACGCGTGCCAGAATTCAAAGTCAAAGTCGGAACACCAATAGATTATTCCTGTTCCTGTCACCTGTTTAACATTACTATGTTCTGAAATACTTAAAATTGTTAAGAAATAAAGATTTTTATATATTTTCTCATGGAGAAATGTGATTGAAAAGATTAATAATACTTTGGGGCCTCGCTTCTTAAACCTTGATCTAAACTCGGTGTTTTTTGTGATGCAATATATATTTTTTAATAAATTATATTATTAGTGTGTCATTCATAAGAGAAAAGATACTTTTTGATTACACTTGATTCGAATTTTCGTGTTTATTCAAATAATACGCTCGTTTCGCAACATTGATCCAACCCACGTCGCAGATCAATCTCTGTAGCCATCATTAGTTCCAAGGTCTTTTATTCAGGCGTCATTCATGCCACTGACACTCTTCATCATGCATTTCTTATAAACTATTTGTCGCCACACTTACCTTTCCTGAGATATCTTTAACTTCCTTCACATAAATTTATTTTATGGCACAAGCTCATGTGTTTCCATGTCTTCTTATGTCTCTTCGAATTAGGGTCTCATTCACACATTCTAATTATTCTTTTTTCGGCCTAACTGTGGGGAGGCTGTCATCTACACTGGAACTTTCATTTGATGAGTTTCGATTTATAGTCCAGGCGCACTGGCGAATTTGGTGAAATAAATGCTCCCTAAAATTTGACTTCGGATTCTTAAATGGCTAGCATGTAGAAAAAAAGCGTATATGTTTGCGACCAAGGCGTCGGAAGCACTGCGTGTGTAGATAGTGGTCAAAGATAGAAAAACAATTTGTTTGTTTAATGCAACTAATGTTACTCATACTTGTATATCGTTTGTTCAAAATTCTTTTTAAGACTTATATTGAATCTACCATACCAATCTCATCATCTTTGTCGAAGAGGGCCATTCTTGGACACTTGTTCATGAATAAAGACATCATGCAACCTTGCTTAACACCTTGCATAATGTCGAACCAGCCACTTAATGTATTAGATCAGAGATTTTAATTTTGTTGTCAATTTCGGATTTAGCGGCCCACAAAAACTTTGGATTATTTACATTTAGGGAAATCGAAACATTAATGTAAATTCCGAAAAATGATCCATGAAATTTTGTACATTCTCATTAGAGAAGGTATTATATTTGTGTAAATTTGACCCCCCGCCACCCAGTTTTTGCCAAATGTCGGCGTTTTGAGACCATCTGAACCCGAAAACAAGTTTTTATGAATGCATCTGTCTGTATGTATAAATGTGTGGATGCATGCGTGGATTTGTTTATGCCTGGTTGTGAGTATGGCAGCTTTAATTAAAATTGGCAGATTAGGTTGACCTTTGGTATCACAGAAAAAACGAAAGATAAAGCTTACATCGATTGCAGGTGAAAGATTCACCGTAACAAAAATTAACCTTATCGGATAAATTTTACATGAATCGAAGATAATTTCCGATTTTCAACCTTGTCTGGTTAATCTTTCGCCTCATAATCGCTTCATTTTTATTCTAGATGTTGCGAGAATTACGACGCTAGCGTTATCTATCAGCGTTTAACTTAATTAAATTGGAGAGAAATGGGGATTCCCAACTGTCAGTTGCTTTTTGCACTTCTTGCTAAATAATAATAAATAAGTTCTAATTCGTCTAGAATAGTGTAATTTATTTTGGAGGAGATATATCAGTAAGAACAAATTTTGGTCATGTTTTCTGTTGCTGATTCTATATGTTTTATCGAAATTTGCTCACTTCAGCGTGACGCAGCAGACGAGATCAGAATTATTCTCTTAAACACGGTGAAACTTTCGCGAAAATATTTTTAATTCTTAACGATTACAGGTCTTACCTGTAACATATTTAAACTTTTGTGTTTGATTTATTAATTTTTTAAAATCTTGTGTCCCGATTTTTAGCTCGAATTCATTCATACATTGCCGTTTACCCATTGTTGCTAAGAACACCGCAGCAGACGACAGCTTTTATTCCATCGTAGGATAAACTTTCGTCAAATAGCATGTAAACTTCAACAGCGGGAAATTTTACATGCAACAAAATTTAACTTTAGTTATTTATGTCATACTACTTTAGTGTCTTAAATTGAAGGCCAAGTTTGTTGGTCACCAATTTTGCGTACAAATTCAAAAAGCAGGAGCATTTAAACAATGTTTAAGCCCACTTTTTTCAAGATTTGAAAATTCCACGTACAGTAGTTTGCCGTAATAGGCAACTCGATTAATTTATCCTTATGAGTTTTTTCCCGGAAAAAGAAGAAAATTAACACGGTTATAACAGTTTCAAAAAAAAAATAACGAAAATAAAAACTTTAAGCCAAACAACGCACCACATGAGAAAATTCAAAAGAACACATTGATTTTTGAAAGCACTACAAGATTATCGTAACAAGTTTGTGATTCTTTGTGAAAGAAAACGAAAATTTAAATTTTGTTCGTACAAAAATATACAAAAATTCCATTTTGCCATCAAACTATAGAATATGCGTAAAATAGATAAATTTACAAAAATTAGGCGCCCTTAAAAGATCTGAAAATTTGTTACAGATGAGTTACTTACAGGACACTAACTTTTTGTTTTATTCGTAAGAAACAGCCCTAAAAATGAAAAAATGAAATTTTCGCATGAGCGGCACAAACTATGAAAAAAATAAGAGGGTTGTTCGCCCCAAAAAAATTATTTATAATTTGGTCTTTAATGAAACGGCTAGTCTTGGTTTTAATCGCAAAACTTAAGGTAAACAATTTAAAAAATAAATTTTTAGACAAACGACACAATCAAGCAAGAAAATGAAAATGCATATGTTTCAAAACCAATGCATGTTATGAATTATGATATTATAAATTGATTGATATGATACGTTTGCCAGGGTAGTTGAAAATGAAGTTAAATGCAAAGTTAGAAACAAATATTAATCATAATAAATAAAATTTCTAGTTCATTTCGCAATATCTGAATAAGCAATCCCAGGCCGAGGCACATTATTAAATATAATTCACATCTGAATGTGTTTGTTAAAGCTAAAGGAGCTTTAACAAAAGAAAGTTGACAAGCAGCAAATTACAGTTGTCTATCTCAATCTAGTAAAAAAAGTTTTTTTTAATACTTTTGCAAAAAAGTTGTTCTAACAAGAGTGAAGGAAAAATAGGGATTCAAAACATCATTAGCCAAATTATCGAGAAAGTACTTTTGGTATCGTCAAAACATCAGTTATCAGTTCCTCTGGTAAGAATTATAGAATCCTAAGTAATAACTTGACGAGCTCAATGGAAGATTTTTTCCATATTATTGTTCAACAAACATTCACATATTCAAGAGGGGGGGGGGGGGGGGGAAAGACCAGCTACCATTTATTGTTTTTTAAAAAGTTAATAAGAAGTTGAATTTATCTGTATTTCTTCGGTCCTACCTCGTGTGTGGGGGAAAGCACGACTATGATTTTTTATGGAATTCATGGAAAGATTTACTTTTAAAAATATATAAAAAGAATCAAAAGTTCTTTATATTAAAACTTGCGAAATCTGTGGCATGACTTCTTATTCGTTGAGATTCTGCTAGGCAGCTGTGTGCAGAAGATACGCGTAGATATCTGGTTGCTCTTAACCCATAGTGAAGCTTCAGCAATTTTATAAATTTAATCTATTTTGGACATGTATGAGTGTGAATTTTTATGGTAATTCTATAGAATAATGTTTCATCTACCAGTATAATAAATTTATATGATTTGATCATTTAAATAAAATTTTCAAACCTTATATTCCTGATAGCGCATCGGCCATTCTGTAGTTGTCTAAACTGTATTCTAAGTATTTTTTCTTTTACAACGTAAACTTTTAATATTTTAGTTAATCGTATCATTTCTGCAATAAAATAGATTATCCAATGGTAAGACAAATTAAAGTTATTAGGGAATAGAAATTTTATTTGCAAGCTCGCACAAACTCGCACGAAGCAAAATGCTTCGACTTGAGTTCGACTTAAATTTCCCCCAATCAAGACATGCTGAAGTCTAAAAGATCGTCTTGAGAATGTCTAAGTTTTCAGATGGAGCCAGACTTCAAATTATGTCTTGGAGACAAGTTTCTATGTCTTGAAGACATGGAAACCCCTGTTTTTTGACGACGCCAATCGAAAGAACGCAAAATTTTATGTTTAGGTATGCATGAAGGTTATGTGAGCTGATGACCTTCGAGTTCATTCCTGGGCCATATAAACTCAAACAAGGTCTAGACGGCTGAACAGGGAAAAATGCTTTTTCGAGAGAAATGTTCCAGATAAAAGTTCCAGGGTACTGGACAAGGATCTGAATGGTGACCTTCAAGCCGACCTCGGCATTAACCTTCCAGGTTATCTTCAGGTCAAGTTATATTTCTTAAATGGAAAACCGTCTAGGCCTTGTTTGAGTTTGCACGACCGTGAAATGACCTCAAAGCTCATTAGGTCACATGACCTTGATGCATACCCCGACATAAAATTTTCCGTTCTTTTGATTGGCGGTGTCAAAAATAGAGGTTTCCATTTGAAAAAAAAGTTGACCTTGAAATAACCTTGGAGGTCAACGCCAAGGTCAGCTTTAAGCTCACCATTTAGATCCTCGTGCAAAATACTGAAACTTTTATCTTAAACATTTCTCTCGACAACGCATATTTTCGCTGATAGGAGGGGGGGGGGGGTATCCGATACTTTTTGATGACCCTGCATATCCTAATAATAGTGCTAATAAGATGTCTTATCAAAAAATAATAAAAATGTATTTAATAATAAATTATAAATCTTCATGCATATTTACCCGGAATTATCCATAAATGGCCTGGCTGACGGTGATTCGAAAGCAGAGCGATACTAGTAGACTTGATAGAAGAAGTTTGGAGAACACCGGTTGTATAAGGAAGAGTAAGCTGTAAATTGAGATATAATCTTTTATAGAGAATCATCTGAATGTGGAAGAGGGGCAGTCTTTTATGAACTTACTGGCAAGGTTCGGTGGCTCGGAGAGTGGTTACTTTGTGCGGCAGGTATCTGCTTTACCGCCATGGTAAACGGTTTGTGCGAGAAAGGAGTGAGCCATTACTGAAAATTACCGACAATTCAAGGCTCGCAAATCAAAATTCGCCGCTTCTTCATAAGGCAAACGTTCGCGCCTTAACTGCGCAACCGTGAACATTATCGCGTCGCACTCAGTTCACAAAGATCCTTCAAAGATCCTTGTAAATCTAAAACGCAACTCTCAAGATAATTCTCCACTTTCAGAAACTTTTTCTAAGGAATAAATAATCTTATGGGAAGCCATTGTTTCGTTAAGTGCTTTGCAAAGGCCTGCTCGATTGTCTACAATGTAGCAATTTTAGGACTAAAAATGTAAAACTGTGAAGGGACGGTTGACTGTTCGTGAAAGATGAAAGTCGAAAGGTTTCCTTTGAGGAGAGACACATCTGAGTTTTGGATCGAGGTGTTGAAGGATGGAACTTTGGACTTTGAGAACCTCCAAGCTATCAAGCCATGCACCTCACGTCCTCTCGAAGGCTGCATAACTCGCACTTGGCTTTACGCGTTGCATTGCCTATACATACAGCTATACAGACCAAAATGTCGTAATTTCGCTTTGAGTTCAGTTTTACCCCGGTCTTCGTACATGCCCGTAGCAATATAGGTATATGTTCGAAGCCAAGCATGGTACGGTGGCGAACGCCAGTATGGCAGAGCTCGTGCATAGCGAGAGCGCCTCTGACCTAATTTACATACATATAAAGCGCATTCGATGTGTTTTAGGGGTCGTAAATCGACGCAGCTACGCGAATCGTTAAACCCTTCCTTGCCGCAACACCCCGGTGATGCGTGCGGGGGAGAAATGACCCTATAGGTATTCACTATCCTTGGCCACATTAGAGAGTGTGGGTGTTTTGCACATGCATTTCCACTGAGAAATACCTTGTCCTCTATCTCGAGCTCTACTGTGTCCATCCAAACAAAAGGGGCCACATGGCACCCCACGCGCCGTCGCAAATAAGTTATTACTATCTTGCCGTTTCTCGCGTAGTATGTGGTCTTAAGACTTGCATGCTGTTACAGGAACATTTCTCATGAGTAGGGTAGATTAGGGCTATTCGATCCACCGTTGAGACGTTTTATTTTTCGCTTCGTTCGATTATTTTAATGTTAAGAAAATGAAATTAGGTAGTTAACAAAATTACGATGAAGGCGATATCATTAATTGGGGCTATAATACAATAAGATGAATGTTCCTTGACTCGATCTTGGCCAAAAGACGTTATAAAAAATTGTTCTTATATGTTCAAGATAAAATCTAGAAAAGTGAAGAAAAAATTATTACTTATAAAAAAGAGCATTGAAAAGTCAAGAAATCAGTAGTGAGCCACCTAAAGTGAGGATCATATTCAAAGCTGCATAAAAAGTGATCGTCCAGATAGACAAAGTATTGGTGAAAATAGACAAATTAATATAAACTACTATGTGAGTACCAAATTGTTTCGTTATACACGCAATATAAGAACCAGAAAAATATGATGGATCCCATCTTTTTAATAACAGGAAATTCATCGAATTAACAGGATGTCAACAGGTTGTCTACTATAAATCCAAGTAAAACAAATTTTCCCGCTGCACGGGCACATCCTCGTAACGCGCTAGTCGTGCGGCTCCCTTCTCTCACTAGTTCAAGCGCGCCTAAACGGAACAAATATATACGTAAAAGAGTCACGAACTAGTAGCTAGGTCTTGCATACCCCAAGCGAAGAACCTCACGAAGTCGTTATGTAAAGTTCCCCACTTGGGTCCAATAATAACCAAGGTCTTTGTTTCAGGCGTCATTCACTCTACTGACACTCTT
Organism: Belonocnema kinseyi; assembly: GCF_010883055.1. NCBI lineage: Eukaryota > Metazoa > Arthropoda > Insecta > Hymenoptera > Cynipidae > Belonocnema > Belonocnema kinseyi. The sequence goes on along the minus strand of NC_046662.1, from coordinate 83,251,119 downwards.
TTTATTAACTATTTGTCGCCATACTTTCCTGTCCTGGCATACTTCTCTAGCTTCTTTTATGTCCATGCATTTTCTCATGCAGGCTCTCGTGCTCCTGTGACTTCTTATGTCTCTTCTAAGTAGGGTCTCATTCACACATTCTAACCATTCTTTCCGCGGTCTACCTCTGGGCACGCTGCCATTCACTTTACCTTGATACACTTATTTCGTTAATCGTTCATTTGGCATTCTCTCAACATGTCCGAACCATCTTAACCGATTTCTTTCCCATGTGTCTACTAGCGTCTCTTCTGCACCACATTCTTTTAGAATTATCTGGTTACTTACTTTGTCCATCAGGGTTTTTCCGCTTATTATGCTCATGAATCTCATGTCAGTTGCGTTAATTTTACTCTTATCTTTTCCTTGATAAGTCCATGTCTCGCTACCGTATAGTACAGTCGGTACAAATATAGAATTATGTATTGCCATTTTAGCTT
>NC_046662.1:83247912-83250540 GCF_010883055.1 Belonocnema kinseyi | reverse complement strand
GTTTTTGTTTTATTTGCGTTAATTTTGAGGCCCATGCTCTTCATGCTTGCATCTAGTTTATTCAACATTCTTTGTAGGTCTTCGATAGACTCTGCCATAAAACCCTTACCATTTGCGAACGCTAACCCTCGTACCCTTACTGTTTCGAGATCCACACCCTCTTCGTCGAGGAGAGCCATTCTTAAACACTTGTTCATAAATAATATAAATTACCATGAAGACATAGCGCATCCTTGTCTAACTCCTTGAATAATATCGAAACAGACACTCAGTTTCCCATTCACTCTTACACTCGCTTTGCTACCTGTATATATTGTTTTTATAGCCTGTAGGATCCATCCATTGACTTCATACTCTTTCAGGACTCCCCAAAGTTTACTTCTATCTACCTTGTCAAAAGCTTTTTCTAGGTCAACAAATGCACAGAAAACTTTTTTTTCTACTCTCAAACTTTTTCTGTTATTTGCCTTAAGCTAAATATTTGATCCGTACATGACCTTCCTGGCATAAACCCACTTTGGACTTCCCAAATTTTTGCTTCTGTTATTTTCATTACCCTACGAATAAGTACTTTTGAATATATTTTACTTACGGTGCTTAATAAGCTAATCCCTCTGTAATTATTGCACTCGCTTTTATCTCCCCTTCTCTTGTATATTGGTACGATAATAGCTTCTTTCCAATCGTCTGGGACGTCTCCCATCTCGAAACATAAATTTATCAATTCGCACAGTCTATGTGGTATGCACGCGCCACCGAATTTAAGCATTTCAGCGTTAATACCGTATACCCCGTCAGCCTTACCGTTTTTCAAGTTCTTAATTATATCACTAACCTCAGTGACACAGACTTTTTCAATTGAGTTTTCCATCGCATCGTGTTCAACATCGCAGTTTTGGTGTCCTATAGCTTCATCTCCAAATTGTTTCCTAAAATAGTCTCTGAAAGCCTCTAGTATTCCTGCTTCCTTCAAAGTCGTTTTGTATTTTCTATCTCTTCTTCTGCTCTAATTGTATCTTTACTTTCTTTAACTAATCGTTTAAGTATCCTGTTTTCGCGTCTATAATCATTTCTACGTCTACTTCTTTCCTCATTGCTAAGACCTGCGATGTTCAAAGTTCTCTTGTACGCTTCTCTTTTTGCTTGTTGGGCAGACTGAATTTCATCATTCCACCACGCATCACCAGAAATTCTTCCTACAACTGCGGTACCACACACTTCGATCGTACATCTAACAAGGATATCCCGTAACATTGTCCAGGCGCCCTCTAAATCTTTGTTTTTTATACGGTCCTCCCATGTTGCCCTATCTATGCTTTCGATTATCTTATTTTGGAAATCTATTCGCGCATCCGATTTCTGTAGGTTCTTAATTTTGATTCGCATTTGTTTTGCTTCCTTGGGTCTCTTTTTTCTCCAACCCTGACCTAAGTTAATTTTTGAGATCAGAAGGCAATGATCAGTATTGCATTCAGGACCCCTCAGGACTCTTGTATCTTTAACTAACTCTCTAAGTCTTCCATCCGCAACAACAAAGTCAATTATACTGCGGCTATTTCCTTTAGACCAGGTGTACATGTGGATCATTTTATGTCTAAACCAAGTATTTGTAATAAACAGACCCCTTTCGAAGCATAGACCAACTAGTTTATCTCCGTTATAGTTTGTTCTTGGATCCCCAAAATTACCTAATACTCTTTCTGTATCCTGATTTTGGATGCCCACCCAACCGTTCACGTCTCCTAATAGAATTATTCTTTCCCCATGTTCGCAGATGTTTAATGTGTCATTTAAAGTGTCCCAGAAGGCGCCTTTTACTTCTCTAGGATCACTAGCAACCAGCGCGTAGCATGCTATGATAAATAGTCTTCTGATTCCTACTTTCATTTTAGCCCACAGCAGTCTGGGAGACACGAAACCGTGGTCTCCGAGATGCTGCTTTGCTCTTTCATTCAAAACCAAACCTACTCCTTGTTTACCATGTGATTCACAGTCTACTCCTAACCATATTTCAAATCCGCCTTTCAACACGCCGTTTTTTATGTCTTTAGTTTCGCGTCCCTTTTTCTTTGTTTCGGGCACACATAAAATATTTAGTTTCTTCACGCTTACCTTGAGATCATTTACTCCCCTAGCATTCCAAACACCCAGTCTCCATTCGTCGCCTGAAATATGACCTTTAGATTTTCCGCGTGTATGCTTTTTGTCATTAAAAGTTCCAGTCCTTTCCGAGGCTATTTTGTAGTTTGTATTATTCATTGTTTAGATTATGCGCCCAACTAACACCTTTATGCAATAAGTTTATTTTCTGAGTCGAAATCATGTCGAAGTTAAGTATCAAATCGTTATATGGTGGAGATTGTAGTTCTAACGTCAGTCCCACCCAAAACTTCAGTTAATAAGGGAGGGTTGGGAGAGGGGGGAGGTAGAACTGGAACCGAGAGAGTCGTCTTGGGTTTGTGTTTTTGTTTTCATGCTGAGAAGGTCACCAGCCTTCAGCAGCGTTGTGATATATGGAAGTTTGTATCCGGCCGTCTTCTTAGACCGTCACCAAATACATGTATATATATATATATATATATATCTTTTCTTGTGTGTTTATTTTAGGCCTATATCTTTAAATTTACA
>NC_046662.1:83246479-83247812 GCF_010883055.1 Belonocnema kinseyi | reverse complement strand
ATTAATTCGCGATTATAGAATTTTGCGAAAGTTTGTGATGTAGACGTCCATCCAGCTGTTTTTCGTATTAGATCGATATGAACTCCGCTTTTTTTTGCTGCTGAGTTGGACGCGTGACGAGTACTGTGTGCGCTAAATTGATCAGTATCTATTCCACTTGAGGATAAAACACTTTTTATCCAGCGGCCTAAGGACGATGATGTCACTTGTTTGTATGGTTTTTTAAAAGAAAGGAATAATTTATTTTTTGAACCTCTAAGCGCTGTTGATCTATCTAAGTAATCTTTGAGGGCAGTTGCCGGACATACAGTCAAATCTTCTATATAAAATGGAATTACAAGCGTGGGTTGTTGTCTATTGATAGCCGAAGTTTTGATTCTATCAGGAATTTTTACCTCTAATCTATCGGTTTTTTGTTCGATACTTCTTACATCGATAAGTGCTAAGGTTTGCATACGATGACCCGTAATGAGGGCCAGCAAGGTTACTAGTTTTAACGTTAATCTTTTCAAAGTTAATTTGTCATTCGAACCCCATTGGCGTATGCTATTTAAGACTAACGCTGGATCCCATGTACAATCGTATTTAGTATTAGGCGGTCGAAGCTTCGAGATGCCCTTAAAAAATCTCTTTATTTGCGGATCTTCTCCCAGCTCAGAACCACAGAGTAACGCAATTGCCGAACGAAAAGAATTCAGTGACCCATAAGAGGCACCCTTTTTAAACTCTGTAGTGAGAAACGTTAGTACATTTTTTATCGAGAATAAAGGAGGATCAATATCACGATTGTTACAAAAAAACCACCATTTTTTTAATCCACTGTCGTACTGCCTTTTCGAAGAATCGCTCAGTGATGAGAGCATTATGTCCATTGTCTCTTCGGGAATTAATCTTTTTTTGAGAAATGTGGTTGCCATTTTATGGTGAATGCATCCACGGCAATAGCTCCCGGGTCTTTTTTCCATGAGACATATTTTCGACACTTAGTGTTTGTTCTTGATGCGAAAAGATCAATCTCTGGATAGCCAAAAACATGAATAATAGTTTGAAAAGCTTGTTTTGATAAGGCATATTCAGTCTCCGGTTCCAGCTTCCGGGATTCGAAGTCTGCGATTGCGTTGTCTTGCGAACGTATGTATGATGCAAATATCCAGAGATCATTCCTTTCGCACCATTCCCAGATTTCTTTAGCTAAATGGCTTAATTTTGGGAAGCGCACTCCGCCCTTTTTATTTATGTACGCTATTGCCGTGGTGTTGTCTACTCTTAACAGAATATCGCAATTCTTTAATTTTTTTGCAAAACATTTTAGCCCAAAAAAGACAGCCATTAA
>NC_046662.1:83238921-83246379 GCF_010883055.1 Belonocnema kinseyi | reverse complement strand
GTGTGTTTATTTTAGGACGATAACTCTCGAAAAAATGAACGGATCAAATCCGTCGTTCGCACACTTTTTTAAAGACCTGAAAGAAAGGACGAGTTCGTTAACTAGCCATTTTTTATGAAACTTTAAAAAGTGAGCGCATTTAAAAAATTTTTGAGATCACTTTTCTGTATTTGAAAATTCTATGTACAGATATTCATAGCATTAAAAAGGGCAAACAGTTTATCCTAATGACTTTTTTGTCGATAAAATGAAAATTCTCAGAGTAATAGCATTTTCAAAAATTTTAAAATCAACCGAAAATCAAAATTTGGAGCCAAACAACGCGCGATATGGAAAAAGTCAAGAAAAGAAAATCATTGCTTTTTGAAAGCTGTGCAAGATTATCATAACATATGTTTGGATTTTTCTGGAAAATCGAAAATTCAAATTTCGATTGCACAAAAAGTAATGAATAATCAATAATCCCATTTTGTGGCCAAACTATGTAGGATACGAAAAAAGATGAATTAAAAAAAATTGTCATCGCAAAAAAGATCTACAATTTCGTTTCAAATTACTTATTGATAAGATGCGTACTTTTTTGTTTTATTCGTGAAAAATAACATTAAAAATAAAAACGAATAAATAAAATAAGTATGCGAGCGCGAAGCGCAAGGTAATCTACTGTCGAGCGCGAAGTGCGAGATTCAAGAGACGTGCGCCCTAGGCGGGCTCAAACTTTGTGAGCGAAGTAAGCCGCGCACTTAGCGCACGATGAGAAAGTTCCCGAGAGGCGGACAGATTTTTTTTGTAGCTTATGTCTTTTGACTAAAAATTTTATTTGTTTTATTTCTAATGTTGTTTTTTGCAAATAAAAACAAATATTCCGCATCCTATCTAAAAGTGATCAATAACTGACTTGACTTTTTTCATATCGTGCATTGTTTCGCTTAAAATCTTCCGTTTCGTTTGCTTTTTGGATTTTGACAATTCTATAAGTCTGATTATTTGCTTTTTATCGAAAAATAGTAATGAAGATAAATTGTTGGAATTTCCTAGTACTATGAATAACCGTTCATAGAATTTTTAAATCTTCATAGAAATGGTCTCAAAAAATTTCTAAATACTCCAAATGCGCCAAAGCACAATCCAATCTGATCAATTTTTCGAAAGTTATCCTACCTACACGATGTAGATTATAGAATACAGACCGAGGGGCTATTCACTCTGAAGTCGAACGTTTCGAACGTAAGAATTTTGCGTCAAGTCTTAACGAAATCCGCTAATGCTATGAAAATCATGAAATCGTAACGTTGAAGTCGTTGTAGCTATGACTAAGTCAGTAAAACTATGTAAGAAGTCGTAAAGATAAGATAAGAGTCATCATACAATGTAGTGAGTCAGCAAATATGAACGTAGCGTCGTGCGAAATCAGTAACGAGTCAGTTAGAAGTCATAGTGAAGTCAGACGAAGTCAGACGAAATGGACACTTTCGCGTGCTCTAATTCCAAACTGTAGGGCGAATTTGTGCCCTCGCATCGATTCTCCAAAGCTTATTTTGTCCTAGGCGCGGTTATCTTCAGAGTATAATTATCAGGCGCGTATTATGATATAAGAGAAAAGCATGCGTTATGAAAAAAGTCATGAAAGTCTATAAGAAGAGCTAGTTCAAATGGCTTGGATCAACAGATGTAGTAGCAGGGAAACTACATGCAACAAAGACACAGATAACACAATTCTGTACAACTAAAAAATGATTAATAATTAAAATAAACAATATTGATATTTGTTCTTAAAACAATATTATGTTAGACTCCCCTATTGTGGGCTATCTATCATCAGTATTTTTCGCAAGAAAAAGCCAAGGGTCAAATAAAATATAGAATTTTACAATATAAACAATATTTATTGACTTTTTATTGATGCTTATTAATGATTATTTTTTAATAAAGAAATGATTAAATAGCTGATAAATGTCACTAATAATGTACTTTTTGGTTACCTGGCTTATTTTCGTTGGGAAATGAATATTTTATTCTGGGAAAAGGCGATGTTAAAAATACTATTTAAAAATAATGCATCTTTAGATTATGTATTGTAGGTCTTCCGTTTTTTCTCGACTAAATCTACTTTTTTGTTAGAAAAAGATTGAATGGCCAAGATAATTTACAATTTAGGCAATCGTAGGTTATTTCATTCTTTGTCGGTTTAAATAAATATATTTTGGCCATGAAAAGGCTAAATTAGAAAATACAGTTCGAAAATGTATTTTAAGGTTATCTCTTACTTTTTTGGTGGGAAGAAAACCAATATCTTCTAACAAAAATGGGGTAAGTTGTAATAAAATTGACAAATAATGCTCTTTTAGGTAATATCTTCTAGGTTGTCCGTTTTCTCTCAATTAAATAGTTGTTTTTTTGTGGTAAAAATTAAATAGAAAAAAATATTCACTAGTCATGTTTTTTAGGTCATTTCGTGTATTTTTGGGTGAAAATGGATATTCTATAATTCAATAAGTCTACGCTAGAAACGAAATTCAACAGTAATTCATTTTTTTGGTTATGTTTTAGACGTCTTTCGTTTTCTCTCGACTAAATAGAAGTACATAGTACTTTTTATTGAAAAAGCCTTGATAGCCAATAACCTTACTAATAACATACTTTTCGGTTATGTATAACTCATTTTCGATGGAAAATAAATATTTTATGCTTTTGTGGCTCTGTGTGTGCTGAAACGTAAAGATCCGTTAAAAATCAGAAATGAAAAATTTGAACGATTATATTGCACTATTATAAATGAGAATCTAAAAATGTACACTTTTAATGCTGTACATTACTTCCTAGATATATGAATATATGTAAAACAAGACTGTTGTATTGAATTATTATGGTTTTATATAAATTTATTTGAAAATCGTACTCAGTGGGTACGAAATAGCCGAAAATCCATAAAATTTCATTTCACACAGTGAATAGAGTTAAAATTTAACCTGCTGATTTTTCAATGCTGCTTATTATTTTCTATTATTTTTCTTCAGTTGACTATACCAACAAAATAACAAATTGAGTAAAAAATAGCAAAAAAATCCATTGAATGTTATTTCTTGAACTAAAAGTCAGAAAAATTTCAAACCATAAGTTTCAATGATTTAAATTTCTTTTTGTATATGGAAATATGTTTTAAAGGAGACAATTTTATTATATTGTCATAATCCTTTAATTAAGTGTCAAAGAATTACCTAATTCGTACACAATGTTAAAAAATCCATGAAATCTTATTTCTAACACGAAAAGGCATGAAAATTTAGACCGTTAATTTTCGAGGATGTCTAAAGTTATTGTGCTAACTCGACAGACATCGAGATTGAGTGGCATACACATATTCGAAAGGGGCGTAACGACTCTGCAGTGCACAGTACGCACCGAGTCAAACCGAGTCATGAAGTCAGGCCCAATTCAGCACGAAGTCGACAGGCATCGTTTGAATGCATCGAGGTCAATAACTAACGAATTCATGAACTAGAGTCAAACGAAGTCACGAAAGTACGTTTGAAGTCGCACGACATTGCTGAAATAACGTTACGCTGACTTCAACGGACTTCGAAGTTGCAGACAGACAGACTAACAGACACCTTTGTAAAAATCGATTTTTTCTAAATCAGGGGGTTCCAAAACCTGCAGATTTTATGAAAACCGACAAAGACAAACTTTATATGAATTAAGTACCTTCTCATTAGGATGAGAATAAAAAAAATCTCTAATAAATGTGGGTTTTTATAGATACCTCTAGGATTTTTGCAGAAATAGTAAAGTTTTTGAAGATATCTAATACACCTATCAGTGATTACACTCTCCTTACTCCAATTTATATAATTTCAGAAAAAATATTTAATTATTATTAGGAATTAAAAACAATAATTTTTTAATTGACAAAGTATTGTCTTCTTTCAAATATATCTTTAAAATAAATCTTTTTCTTGACAAAATTTCAATTCTTTTAATTCTAACAAATTTCAGTTTTTATTCCTTTTTCTTGCCGGAATCGCCCGATTTAAAACGTAATACCGAGCCGGCCCTGATCGAATTTCCCGATCTGGTCCTGATCGGTAGAACTCTAGGAATCATACCTGGACCCGACCGGGCCTGAACGATTTCCTACTGAAACACCATCTCCATGCGGTCGTAAAACTAGTGCTGCTTGATGTTTTCTGAAATTTCAGTAAAATTAGTATACATACTACTTGTTCATATTATTCTATCAATGATTACAAATACATAAGGCGAGTAAGCCACGTGTTCGAAGACAACAAAAACCAGCCAGTATACCTCGAAACCTGCGCGAGGAAGATAAGAGTAAATAATTACCCTCTGCGGGCTCATTGAAACCTAACCTCAAATAAATTAATATTTAATTTAATTGTTATAGGCAAAATTAGTATATTTACCATTGGATGAGTCAAATATTATTATATTATGAAATTTAGCAAGTACGTTTTGTTTTCAATTGTAATTTAAGAACTCAAGGTTTTTCGATTTAATGTGGAGTTAGAATTATCAAACCTATTGACAAGAAATGGATTGCAGTGTGCAGAAAATTGTATTGTTCCTATTCACGCGAAGTTTAAAATTTTAAACAAAGTTATTTTTCTTTTTTATTATAGAAAGTGACATTTCAACTTATAAAAATGTCCATTATATTGAGATTAATTAATAATAATAAAAATTAATTTAATACATATTTTTTAATTTGTTAAGAAGTTTTATAAACAAAACTTTTTTTCAGAAATTAAAATTGTTAATTAAAATATTTCTGGTTTTTTATTCATTTTTTTCATAAAAGACTAACCTTTTTTGAAACTTATACCATCTACAATAATCTTGCGTTTGACAAAAGTATAATTAAATTTTTTAGTCTAAAACCTTTTCTTCTCGTGCCTGTAGTACTTTAATTTTAACTCAAAATAACTTAATTAGAAGTTCAAAATATTAAGGTGGCCTTCGAAAGGAGTGAACCGATCAAGCACAGATGGGACACCAATCGGGGGTCCCGAATTGGCCCCAACCTGGGCGTGCGTTTGATCCGCGATCTGGCCCCGATTAGGATTCCCGACCGGGACCCGATCTGAACTGGTCTGGCCCCGAACGGGGCCAGATTGATATTCCTGCGGGGGTTCCAGTTCAAAGCACGTTTATTTCATTCTTCCTTATTTTATGATACACTTCAAAAGAAAAACCAAAGAGTAATCTTTAACGAGATTTCGGAGTAAAAATCACCTGCAGCAAAAATTACACTGGTGTGGGTAATCTTTATCCTGTCATATAGGTAATTCTTCTGCTTTTACTCATGTTGCAAGAGTATTTTTTAATTTTCCACTCTTAAAAATTACAACTTAAGGTTTTTACAATTTGGTAAACAAATTTTTACGATTTATACTCATTACCTGCTGTAATACGGTGACAGAATAGCTTAAAAATGAGCTCAAGAACATTGAGCAATGTTTATTATTTCGGCAGTTATTGAAACTTGAATAAAACATTGAAATATGCACTATTTGTGCAGTATCTACTTAAAAAATAGACAAATTAGTTTTACCCTGGACTCATTTCATACAGAATTTCAAGAGCAATCAAGTCCTTGAACATAAAATCTTCAAGTTATGGCATACTTAAAATGTAAGAAATTTAAATTAGATTAGAATCAAATTTAAAATCATATTTAACGTCCAATAATCAAGTTAAGGGCACGTGATACTTAGAAAATTATCAATTTTACCACTTCTAGGTTTTTGATTAATTTGTGTGGCACTTAGAAATTAGTATCGATTTTATCAGTGTTAGATTTCTCTGGATTTTTTCCTAGAAAAATAAATATTTTGTCTTCAAATTCTGAGGAATGACTTCGAACATGCTAAAGGACGTCCCCTCACATTTTTTGTGGGTTAATTAAAAAAAATTTGATTTTGCTCAATTTTGTGGATTTGATGTGCGTATATTTCGAGGTTATGTGTGTTACAATTCCCCCGAGCGTTACTTCCAAACTGCAAAATATTTTTGCCGAACACTTTGTAATTACAAATAAACATAGTAACTAATGTCCCGGAACTAATTTTGTCTTTAGGTAAGCAAAAAACTTTATTTCATGAATAATTTCCAAATTATCGAAATGACAGAGGGCTGAAAAACGACCCTAACCTTAAAATAATGCATATGCATAACTTTTTAGTCAGCACAATAACATTTTCTGTTATTATCCCTCAGAAAATATTTCGGGGACGTCCGTTATGATATTTTATATATAGCATCTCCGAATTCAGTTTTTATACATTTTCATTTTTGTGGAAAAAAAGCCGGGGGAACTGTACTCGATTGACCACACGAAGAAGTATCACATGCCCTAAATGAATAGAATTCTTCAAAATAACACTCAGAATCCAACGACCAAATTTAGAAAACCACTATAAAATTTTTCTAGTGTGTTTGGAAAAATCTGTCCGCTTCGCAGGCTCGTTCTCATCGTGCGCCAGTCGCAGGAGTCGCTTCATTCGCAAATTTGAGCGCGACTGGGGCGCGCTCCTGTTAAGTCTCACGCTTCGCGTTCGGAAATGAATTTGGCATTTGGAATGCATGAATGAAACTTTATCAGAAAGAGCTCGTTTAGATCGCAGTATGTATATATATATATATATAATTAAAAATTTGTCATAACGTCAAACGCAGGGTTTCGCCGGGAGCGAGTGCTAATCTGAAAAGTTGCACCCGCTTCCAGCGAAACCGCGGTAAAATTTCAGCCACAACCACGTCTCACAACTGTGAGATAGGTGCTTACAGTCTGTAAAGGAATCAATACGACGATCCAGCAAAAGCCTCGTGTAACCTAAGAACACAGAGTGACCCAAGGACAACCGCCTTCTGCATTTTTCCCGCAAGTGTTCTAGCATATTGTTGACACGCAGGGATGCTTTTCAGGCTATTAGCAAGTGAAAGCTTGGCACCTCCAAGAGCGCCGATGATAAGGACGATCAGTTTAACAGAATATGTCGGGTACAATCATTGCAACTCCCTTATAAGGTCTCGATACCTCTCTTTCTTTTCATTATCCTTGGCTATGATGTTTTTATCAGCTGGTGCCGAAAATTCGATAACGAACATAATTCGCTTCCCGAAGTCAAGAAGAACCATGTCAGGCCTCGAGTGAGCAACATAAACAATTGTCGAGAATATAAAGTTCCAGTATATGCGGCACTTCCCATTCTCGACAATTGACTCAATTTCCCTAGGAGCATTTAGAGGAGCGATATTAGGGTGAATGCCGTAGGAGTAACAGAGATGGTAATAAAGCACTCTTAGTGCCGCATTGTGCCTTTGAATGTAGGAATGTAGGCTCAAAATGTGGCGACGGTATGTTAAGGTGGAAATGACACCGTCTTGGCATGCAAAAATGAAACCCTCTGTACCAGACTTCAATCCGGGCGATTTAAG
>NC_046662.1:83237347-83238821 GCF_010883055.1 Belonocnema kinseyi | reverse complement strand
GTCGGAATGGCGCAGTGCTAGAGATAGTGGCAATAATGTAAGGCAAAAGAGGAGTGGGCTCATGGTGTCGCCCTGAAAGACACCTCTCTGAAACGTGAACTTATTAGTTGTCACACGATTTTTGTCAGATGAGATAGTAAATCTGGTTTTCCAAAGCGGCATCAATCTCTCTATGCACACAACTATTTGAGGATGAACCTTTAAGATTTCCAAAAGACAGATGATAAGACTATGGGATGTAGAATCGAAAGCTTTCCGATAATCAATCCAGGCCATCGATAGGTCACGCTGGTAGAATGCTGCATCTTTGCAGACACATCTATCGATGAGCCGGTTCTCCCGACATCCGGCTACGCCTTTCTTTGAACCTCGTTGTTCATACATTTCTTGCCACACAGGTTCAATTGCCCGAACAATCCTATCATTTAGGATAACTGTGAATATCTTATAAAGCGTGTTCAGACAAGTTATTGGCCTGTAGTTCTTTGGGTCAGCTAAGTTGCCTATTTTCGGCAGGAGTATTGTGCGCCCTTCCACCAACCACTCTGGAATCGGCTCATTCGACTTCAAATCTGAGGTGAAAATACGGGCCAAATGCTGATGGGTTGAAGAAAACTTCTTCCACCAGAAGGTTTTGATACAATCTGGTCCCGTTGCGGAATAGTTCTTCATCCCTCTTAATACTTTTTTCACCTCCTCGGTAGTGATGGGTGGGCATTCCTTATCAGGTGTTATGAGGGCAACACATAACTCCTTGAAGCTATTTATATTTTCTGAGTATTCGTCCATTCTATGCTGAACTTCGAAGACTTCTCTCCAAAATACTTCGACCTCCTCTTGTTTTGGTGGGTGTTCGACAGTAACTGGAGGGTCTTGGAAGAGTCGAGAGGGGTCAGAGAGAAACTGTTTATTTTCTCTGACCCGCCTTTCCCTCCGCTCTAGACTTCTCTTAGCGTCAGATAGTATCCGTATTCTCTCAACAATATGCTGCCTGATGGTCAGCAGCTTTGACTTGTTAAGTGTGTGATAACGGGTCCGGAGTTCGCGCGCAAACTTTCGAACCTTGGCGGTAAAACTTCTGCCAGATGTGATGTAATCAATCACAGATTGAATGTGGGACGCGTACTGTCTTGCCCAGCCTATCTCTATGGCAAGTTGATGCATTCGTCTTTTGGTCTTGTGATCAGCCGTTGGTTTTGTTTTACGGTTCGCATCGACCAAAGCTCTCGCTGCATCATACACACAATAATTAATAGCCCAGAGGTCGGATTCAACGAGAAAATGTCCACGATGTTTGTCATCCATTTCAACCAGATCTTTAGGCTTGAGAGAAACCTTGATGTTGATGTTTCTCTGGGTTGTAAAGCATCGTTCTTCATCTATTGGATGCCTGTCTGCGGTTGGTCTTAGTGTCGCCTCTCTTTCTTTGTTGCCGGCTTGTTCTAGCTGTGGTAGAGTAGGCGTTCCGCTTACA
>NC_046662.1:83225567-83237247 GCF_010883055.1 Belonocnema kinseyi | reverse complement strand
CACCCCTGGACAATTGTCCGCGACTGCCTATTTATTTTTGTAACCATATTCAGCAGAAACCCTTGGTACAGGGACTCTCTATCCGCAACCCGAGGACGCGTTTGGTGGCTTTGTCATAGGCCCTTCAGTTTGATTCTAGAGGAATCGAAACCGATCCGAATGGCTCTCCGGCGGGGAATCGAACCCCGGTCTCCCGCGTGACAGGCGTGACAATGCCTCTTCAAATTCTGAATTTTCTACTTAATTAAGTGTAGTTAAAGATTAAGTTTCTCGAAGCTCTGTAGGCTTTGAGGTAGACATTCTCATCGTGACACTCGCGCTGCACTTTCGATTTTTGACGAACATTTGTAAATGTATATTTTCTGAACCACCTTAAAATAAATAAAAAACTATAATACTTTTTTCAGGCACTCTTCTCTATCTCGCGTTGTTATATTAAGAATAGGATTTATGTTTTTATATTATTTTTTATGGATAAAGCAAAATATCCTACAAGTCTCATTTCAGACTTTTACTTATTTCGCGTCTTTCGGCGTATTATTGTAATTTTCGATTTTCTACATATTACTTACAATGAATACAAACAAAATTACGAGTCCTATTGCAAAATGTTTAAGACATTTTGTAGGATTTTTCAAAAGCTTTACAGATTTTTTCAATACTTTTTTCATATTTTGCGTCGTTTGGTTCACAATTTGAATGTTGTTATATTTTTCTCATTAAATCACAATAAAAATTCGCTTCCCTCGCAAGTTTGAGCGCGCCTAGGGCGCGCGACTGTTGGTTCTCGCGCTTCGCACTCAACGACTTATTCATCTCGTGCTTCGCGCTCGAAGGTGTATTTATCTCACGCTTCGCGCTCGATGCTGCATTTGTTTCGCCCTTTGCGCTCGGTCTTTGTATTTGCCCCACATTTGTGCACAGACCTATTAAGGTTAACGAACCAAGCATCGACAATTGTAATTTGGTGATTGTGAATTCTCCTTTGTTAGAACTTCTTCGGCTTTAACGAACACATTCTCAACACGTACCTCGTGCTCCGCACTCGATTTTGTCCAACATGTTAACTTTTCTATGTTATGTTTAACACTTCTGTATCAAACTTATATCATCATTTTTGTGCGACAAAAATTTGAATTCTCGATTTTTTAACAAAATTCAAAAAGTTGTTATGATAATCGTGTAGGTCTTTAAAAGCTAATATTTTTCTTCTGTGGCCTTTTTTCATGTGGTGCGTTGAATGACATAGAATAGTAATTTTCGTTTTTATTATTTTTTTTTAAGTTTGGAAACGCTATAACTCTGGTGATTTTGTTATCAAAAAAAGTCATCAAGATAAATTGTTCATATTCTTATGCATCCTTATAAAGTGTGTGAAAGGGAAATTCAATAAAATAATTACTTCAAATGTTGCCGTGATTACAGACTACAACGACAACGACGATAATGACAAGGCCGACAGACAGACGTCATCGTAATATCGGTTTCTTCGAGAATTAAGGATTCTCAGTGAAAATTTCAAGAAATCCGCGATACTAAGTTTTCCCATAAAACAATACCTTCTTATTATGATGAGAATGTAATAATTCAGTATTTTTGTGCGATTAAAAGATGAATTTCGATTTTTTTTAAATTCTAAAACCTGTTATGATGACCTTGTATGTTTTTCAAAAAGTAACGTTTTCCTTTTCTTTCTCTTTTTATATCGTGCGTTGATTGGTTTAGAATTTTCATTTTCATTTTGTATTTTGAAAGAGCCATAACTGTGATAATTTTCTTGTTTTCAAAAAAATCCATCAAGATAAATTGTTAACATTTTCGTGTGCTATAAATAGCCGAACATGGAATTTTAAAATCTTTGGGACCTTAGCTTGTGTGCCAAAGCCCAATTCGATTCAATTGGTCGGTACAAAAACATCCAGTATACATACGACAACGACAGACAGATACCAAACTGAAAAATTTTTGTTCCTTCTGAGGAATCTCAAAACGTCGATATTTGATGGAATCCGCGAAAGTCATTTTTCGTATGAAACCAATACCTTCTCATTATGGTGTGAATGTAAAAAGCGCGTGTCCTATCAAAGAAATGTGAAAATCAAATTTTAAGATCTTATTTGGGCAAACCATTTTTTTATTACACATTTTACTGTACCGAGTACCGCCTTCCACACATTTAGTTTGTTTATTTATTCGTAACTTGTGTCGAAAAGTGGTTCATTATGAATTTGTAGTTTTTTCCAGTGCATGTAATTTGAGCTTTTTCATTGTTTTCGTACCTTGCATAGTTCAACCAAAAAATAGAATTTATGGATTTTTTTTTGGTAGTATCAAATTTGGAATGTTCAACTTTTCGGCCAAATTAAAAAAGTTGTTATCATAGTCCTGTAGGGCCTTCAAAAAGCAAAGTTTTTCTTTTCCTGACTTTTTTTCACATCATGCGTTGTTTGGCTTAAAATGTTGATTTTAGTTTTTTTTTTGGATTTTGAAAATGCCCTAGCTCTGATGATCTTCTATTAATAAAAAAGTCATTGAGATGAATTATTTGAATTTTTGAGTACTATGAATAACCATACACAGAATTTTTAAATCTTGAAAAAATGTGGTTTGAAAAATTTTTGGTACTATCAAATTTGGAATTTTCAACTTTTCGACCAAATTAAAAAAATTGTTAGCATGATCTTGTAGAAATTTTGAAAAGCAACGTTTTTCTTTTCTCGAATTCTTTTCGTATCATGCGTTGTTTGGCTTAAAATGTTCATTTTAATTTGCTTCTTGGATATTGAAAATGCTCTAACTCTGTTAATTTTTGATTTTTCAAAAAAAGTCATTGAAATAAATTGTGCTACTTTTTAAATACTATAAATAACCGTACAGAGAATCTTAGAATTTTAAAAAAATTGGTCTAAAAAATATTCAAAATGTGCCCACTTTTTGAATTTTCATTCAAAACGGCTGGCTAACGAACTTGACCTTTAGTTGAGGATACTTAACGAGTTTGCCAAAGGGCAATCTAACAGATTAACTTTTTCGAAAGTTATCGTGTTCACAGACATACAGACAGGCATACAGACAGACATACAGACACATTCGTAAAAAACTGTTTTTCGGTTTCAGAGGGTCTCAAAACGTGGTCATTTGACAAAAACTGTTGGAGTCAAATTTTACACAAATATAATACCTTTTTTGACGAGAATGTAAAAACATTTGTAAATAATATTCACAGGTTTTTTACCTTGATAAGGTTGCTGCATGAGTACCGAAACTTTGGTAAATATTATTTACAACTGTTTTCATTCTGATAATAATAAAAATGAATGATGATAGAAATAAAAGAAATAAAAGGAAGGGGATTTGGTTGGTTTTCTTTTCATATTTTGTTATTTTGAGGTTCTTATTATTTCTTCTCATTTTTCGTTCCTCTTTTTTATTTTGTTCGAGATTTATTTTAGAGAGGATCTTTTTTCAAATTACGTTAGGAACTTTTTATGGTGGTTGTCCAAATTTGGTCGTCAGATTCTTGGTTTTATTTTCAGGAATTCTATATATTAACTTAAAATTAATAATGGAATTTCGAAAAATGAAAATATAAAAATAATAATAAATTATAATAGTAATAGCAAAATACATGCAAATGATTATAAAAAGAAATTACTGATATTATTCCACAGCTCTGTATATTATGCACAAAAAAGTATAAAGTGCAAGCATTGTTTAAAAAACTATGTCTAATATAGGTAAGTTAGTCTTTAAAAAGTCACTTTAATGCAGAAAACAAGATTCTTCTTACATTATTAGTGTAGAAGTGAGATTAATAATCAAATGTATGATTTTTCAATTTTCAGAATGATATTATTCAATTGAAAATAATCATTAAAAATAAAATAAAAGCCTTAAAATGTAAACAAATCTTGTTTTCTATATGAAAATTACCTTTCTCTTTAAATTCCGAAGCTGAATTATATTCAAATCAGACATCTTTTTCCTTTCAGATTCTATAATATGCATTTTATAATACATTATTTCCCAACTGAACAAAATGCCCTGATATAATCGAGGTTTTTTCCTCTGATGAAGAAAAAGGATATAATCATGAATATAATATGTAGGTAATAAGTATTGTTAACTAATGCGATCACCAATACCTTTCACGTTGATATAATTTGTTCGGGCAGATAGGGGGACATAATGAGAATGAAGAACCAGAAATGGGTAGCGCTTTAATGTAAAAACTGGTTCTTCAGGTAGATCATACTAATCTTTTTCAGGGCGTTTCGACTCTTTTGAACCAGATTTGCATGTGCGTGACTTCTGAATTGAATCAGATATTTTGAGGGGGTTGAAAACTACGGTTGAGTAATTGATGCCAGAAGTCCTCTCAAATGACTCATATCTTGTAATTGTTCTGATTTAATGTATTTTAAATAACCAAAATAATGTGTTGAAAAAGAAAACAGCTATTTTGTTTCGCTGCAGGTTCAGCAGAATATAAACTTAAATTATTATTACAGTACCCTCACATTTATTGTACCATCGCTTATCACGACTTCCCCTACTCGCTTTGATCCCACTACCAATTGAAAAAATGTTGACATTCAATGTAAACTATTTGATAAGTTAGTTTCAATTTATGAACGGCTATCCATTCTGTAAAAATACAAATTCAACCCAAATTCTTTTATATGGAAACACTTACATCCTATGCAGTCCAGAGTTCTCAATTTTTCCTGAATAGAAATAGTAATAAATATTCCATACTTCAGGAGCAGTATGTAAAATTAACATTATAACATCTTAATGTTCTCTGCTACATGCCTCCTCAACTGACAAATTTGACATTAACTTTTGGAGTAGATTCGATTTTCTGCTCTCTAATTATGAATCAGTAAGAAACTTACGGATTGAAATAGTTGTTAGGCATTCCACTAAATAATCAGTGAAATCGGATTTATTCACTTATCAGTTCAATAACACCAGAGTAAATGATGTAAAGCATAACCTCAAAATTTTTAAGTTAAGGTTTGTTGTTACTCTTTTACTTGAAAAGCAAGAAGAATTCCTTAATGGAATAATTTTTTTAATTTTCGGACTGTAAGTCTGCTGAATTAACTGCGGGATAAATATACTCTAGAGTCTAACTCATATAGGAAGTACTTACTTAACGGGTTTGTACATGACAGTCCAATCTTGAAATTAAAGTAATATGTGAGATTGTTTATCATTTAAAAACTTCGGAACTTTTCATCCTTTTTAATATTTGATCATATTGATGGGTTTTAAGTTTTTTCTATGATTCTTTGATTGAATGTACTAAAATATTATTTTATTATGATTGCTGAATTGACATAGTGCAGTGCTGCCAACCGTCGAAACTGGTTATTTCAATGAATCAATAAGTAACCTTTCAGTAATTGTCAGTGACCAATTTTTAGCTATTTCAATCAGTGAAATTTCAATGACAAGCAGTGAAATTTCACTTCTTTAGATTTAGAGAGTAAACCAATCCGATATGAGGGTAAATCGCAAGGAGAGAAAAAATACTAACAGATTACACAGACCAACATGGTTTTGTTGTTGGAAAGTGGAGGGTCATTTCCAAAGTAATTTTTTACGTAAAATCCGAATCTAGGGTCAGATCTGGCCCATCACGTCAGGAGTTTAAGATATTTCAGGTTATGTACCCAAAAATGGCGTTTTTGCTACTTTTGAGGTTATGTAGAGAAAACGCAAAATTTTTTGGGATTTTTTCTTTACTTATATCACATTGTACTGTTCTTTCTCTTTAATTTGAGAGTTGAAGAGTTCAATTACCATTTTTCGTAACCAAGTTCCGCCAAATTGAAATTACGAGAAATTTCCCATTATGTCTTGAGCATTTGCTTTAAATACTTTGAGGCAGACACTTTCTAATGAGTGTTTTCTCTTAAAAATTTGTACTTGGGAGTGTTCGGGTTTATTGAAATCCCAAAAAATGTTGTGTCTTCTGTACATAACCTCAGAAGTAGCCAAAAACGCCAATCTTTGGGTACATAACCTCAAATATCGTAAAATCCTGACGTAATGGCTAATTCTGACCCCGGATTCGAATTCTACGTAAAAATTACTTCAGAAATGACTCTCCACGTTCCAACAACTGAAATGACCCCATTATTTGCAGGCCTGTGCTATTAATTCCAAACGCCGCCACACTGACCCACCACACATGATAGCTTCGATATATGAGGGACTAATTTAGTAGTTCCTAGAACTGCTGGCCCATCCAGTTTCTCAGTGGAGCAGGGCGAGTGCGGCTGCGACTGTCATCTCGGAAGGGCCGCAGTGTGTGAGTACTCAATCGAGTATGTTGGCATTCCAATTGGAAATATTTCAGGCGGACATGACTGTTTACGTTTCGAGGGACTGATTTAGTAGCAAGGCCACTGCGAGGCTACCCCCGCAACTGTTCTTATATTGAAACTCTTGTTTATATACAAACATCTAGCTCACGAAAAAACAATTTGAAAATATTGCACCACACGAGATTACCAATCACAACCCAAACAGCTGACTCCTACATCAGGCATATGTGTTAATCTTTAACAGTAGAATCCGTAAAGTCTTTAATTATCTATAATAACGCCGCAAAATTTTATAATTTTAAACCTTCATACACTAAAAATCATGAAAAAATAACCAAAATGACACCCCTCAACATAAATGAAGAAGTGAAAGAAGAAAAACAGGATTTACTACTTGAAAAATCTGAGGATAAATAAGAGCTAACCTTTGAGAAATTTGACAAAGGGAGAAAATAGAAAAATGTTTGGATAGTGATCATCATTACCAAGAAACATTTACTTCATAGGATATTTCTTGCACCATTTCGATAAGGGGCTATCTAACGTTCACATTTCAGGGGGCTCTACGGTCTCATAACATGGTGTTTTCGAACGAAATATCATACATACACACTTGCAGGGTTACACACGTCTTTACGTGGAATACAATGTTAGTAAAGACGACATTGGGCTTTCTACGAACACATTTACAACCGCATTCCTACGTACATTGCGCTCCCCGCCTAAAGACGAGCCTAACCCTACTTGTGCACGCAAAAAAAAATAAATGTAATATTTACTTATGAAGAATTGTAGAGGGTTTCTTGTAACCGTAACAGTATAAACTGCTCTTAATAAGAGGATGAAAATTTCAAAATCACTTAGCATTTCGTAAATGTGACAATAAATTTAAGGTTAATTCAACGGATATCGTTTAGTAGAAGAAACCTCTATTCCCGAGTATTACATACTGAACGATATGTAAAATCCACTGGACCGAGATTAAAATAGTGGTGCAGTGGATATTACCGAAAGATCGGTACATGCTACTCATCCGATTGGTTTTCTTAGCTTGCCCCTAAAGTCCTAACAACGCAATCTATCCGCGCGGACCATCAGGTGAATTCACGGCGCAATAGGCAATGAATGGATTGCATCACCTAAAAAACATTCCCTTTTGACATTTCTGTAACAGACTCAGCAAGGGAGGGATTTTATAAAAAATAATACAATTTTGGATGGCAAAACCTATTCACAGATCGCGTAAACTTGACAGTTTATTGGAGCAAGATGTGCATGTCAGACTTGAGAATTGGCACTCGTAACCATCAATGATAGTCATATTTAGTTGCCTATAATTGTAATGTTTACTGAACTGGCGTGTTGTCTATATACGTACTTGGAAGATCAGTAGATTTAACTCGGGTTTCAGAAAACTATAAGGCTTCTGTGTAAATGAAAGGTAAATCTTACCTGCGAAAAAACTTATTTAATTACTAACTTGATTCTAACTTTAATTTCACTTATCATAGTAAAATATTATAAATCAAATTTTGTTTAAAACGTAAAACCCGGTGATATTAGGCGATATTAGCAATCTTATCTACGAAACGACAGCTGTCGTGCTTTTTATTGAAACTGGTTGGTTTGCCATAATTGTCATAAGAATTATAAAACTTAAGCAGGGATGTCACTACCAAATTATGACCAGGGTGTCCAGCGATTCTTTGGAAATAAATTCAAGGCCTTTTCCAGGGTTTCCAGGTCAAGAAGTCAAGTTTTTCCAGGTTTTCCTTTTTTTACAGCAAATATTGAAATATCCGTTTATATAGACGTAAAAACTTAGTAATTTCATTTTTGGTTGTCAAAACATTTTTAAAGTAAGCAGATCCATAAATAAATTCTTCAATTTTTTACGAACATAAGTCTAATCGTTGAAATCTTTTGAAGTACTTAAAATCTTGGTGAAGTCTTCTGGAATTCTTTTAATGTTTGTGAAATAATTCAAATCCTTGAAATCTTTGAAATCTATGATATCTTTGAATTATTATTTTTTTATCTTTTGAAATATTGATGAAGTCTTTGAAATATTTGTGAAGGCTTTCTTTAATCTTTGTTTTTAAAATCTTGCGTGTCCGTTTGTAATAATTGAAATCTTTTGGAATCTACTAAAATTTGTTTAAACCTTTTGAACTGGTTTAACATATTTGAAATATATGTGAAACTTTTTGAAATCTGCTTTACATTACCCTTTTTTAAATCTTAGGGTCTGTTATATACTTTTGAAATCTTTACGACATTTTTATGAAGTCTTTGAATCTTTATGATATCTTTGTGAAATCTTCTGAAATCTTTTGTATTGATTTGAAATCATTAAAATATTTTTAATATGTGTCAAATATTTTTAAATCATAGATATCTGGTTTACTATAACCTTTTTAAAATCTTTAGAATCTTTAAAATCGTTTGAAAGTTTTCAAATCTTTGAGAATGTTCAAAATTTTTGCGAAATCTTTGCAGTTTGATGTCCACGCCTTTTTCGAATCTTTGAAAACCCTGAAATCTTTGTAAGAGTGCTCAAAAGCCTTTTAAATTTTTAAAAATTTTTGAAATAGTTTGAAAACTTTTGAAATTTGCATTGATGTTTTGTAATCTCGTGTAACTCAAAAACTGAGTGGTAAAACCCTTGAAAAATCCATCATGTGGCCATGACTCATTCTGATTCGGGAAATTAATAAACATAGAAATGTTCAGCTAGTAATTTTTATAATTTGCAAGTTGAATATCACACAAAAATATATACATTAACATTCTATATGAGCGGAGACGAAATAAAAAACGTATAGGATTATTTACAACATTAAATTCTGTTCATTGCAATCAATAATGAGTAAAAGATCAATTGTATCTTGATTAATAAAAATCTTTTTAGTAGCAAGATTTCTTCTAAACGAGATGCTTCTTTTTAATAGACTAAAAGATTTTAAGTACTTTTCGCATATCAAGAAAGCAACTGTTTTATAAGAAAATTTTCTTTATTCAAGGTTGTCTTAAAAACTTTAAAGAGTTTTGTTGCAGGTTTTCAAGGTTTTCAAGGTCGCTAGACACCCTGATGACGTCCACATTAAAGCCTGATCCTGGTCATAAAAGTTAATTTAAAAAAAAATTATTTCCTCGGGTTTACTTATACTATTGAGATATTAATCTTTACGAATCTGAAAATTATTTTTTGCCCCCTAAAAGTGTTCGTTTTGATTTTCCTTGTTCTTAGTACTTGCGTATGCTTCTAGAAGATTTCCAACTTACTTAGGCCAACCAGGCATGTTTTAGAATATGTTGAATTTCAGTGTAGAAAAGAAGTTTCAATTTTGCTGCATAGGGTTTTAAATCTCTATGGTTTCGGAAAATTTTTTTTCTTTGTAAAAGTGTTTCTTCCAATTTCCCTCGTTCCTACTTACATTTTTGGAAGATTTATAAGTCGATAGGGCAAGCAATTAATGTTTTAGAAAATTTTTAATTTTAAGGTGGGAAAGAAATTCTACTTTTCCCATATTATTAGGTCTACAAATTAATTCTGTGTCTTTAGTTTGATGCCTTGTTACTATCGATTACACTTAAATATTTTTCCGTCCTAAAGCAGTTTTGAAGCGCGAACCTAATAGTCCAATAAGCAGCATTTGAGATAATGCATTCCTTTTACATTTCAATTCAAAAATCACCACTGAAATTGCTGGAACTACTTTTTACACGTTTTAGGTGTCACCGCACCTTCTTCTAAGCACCTTCTTCTGAGCAAAGATCCAATTTTACTACTCCCGGCCTAAATATTTTTCGGACTAGAAAAAAATTATTTTTTTCTAAAAATGCTTCTCTCGATTCACCTTATTTCAATTTCCACTTCTAGAGAAACTTCTGGAGATAACTTACTAGGGCCAACAAGAAAAATTTTTCTAAAACTTAGAATTACGGGTGGGCGAAAAATTCCAATCTTCCAATAATAGTCTGTAAATCTCTATGGCTAAGGAAATTTATTTGTTTCTAAAAGAGTTTCTGTACATTTACTTAGTTTTAGGTTTATTTTCTAGAAGTTTCAAATCTTCCTAGGATTAACAAGGAATGCTGAAGAAAATGTTTAAATTTAGAAATAGGGCAAAAATTCCAATTATATTAAATTGGCCTATGAAGCGGTAAGGATTTGGAAATTAACTTCATTTTCTAAAATTATTTGTTTAAATGTATGCAGTTCCGACTCCAGATTCTAAAATATTCATAACTTCCTAGGCCTAAAAAAAAAAGTTTTATGAAACTTTCAATTGAGGTTGGGTCAGAAATTCCAATTTTTCCTATGTTGGCTATAAATCTCTATGGCTCTAAAAATTGCCTTTTTTCTTTCTGAAAGTATTTCTGTAGATTTTCGTAGTTTCGCCTGTTATTTCTGGATGATTTACATTTTTTAGGATCAATAAGGAATTTTTTTTTCAATATTTATGAAGTTTATGTTGGAGCAAAAATTCCAATCTGAATATGGCCTGTATGGATCTGGAAATTAAATTTATATTGTGAAAGCTTTCTTTATATTTATCTAGTTTCGAGTTCCGCTTCTGCTAAAATGTACAGCTTCCTAGCACCTTTAAAGCAAGTTCAAAAAACTTTGAATTAAGGGTGGGCGAGAAATTCCAATTTACCTGTATTGGCATTGGGCTATTTTATGTGGCGCTATATTTTTTTTCTTTTTAACATCCCCTAATCTAGATGAATCCACCATATAATGAGTTCAGAGATTAATAAAAGCTTTCACAATATTTGTATTCCGAATAATTCTTCCATAGGTAGATTAACATATAAATCCGAAAACTGAACGTTTAAGGGTAATTTGTATTTTAAAAAATTAAAAAATTGTACATTGAAGTGCGTTGGTAGATAAAATGTAGTTGTACAGGTATCACCATGATTGCCGTCTAAAATAATATATTGTGTTGCGCGCCTCTTCCTTGAGATCATAATGTAGTACCCTTTACCATGTACCGATGTCGCCACTATTCACAGTCAAAATTTTTCGACTGTACTTCGCCTGCTCTATTTCGCAATTCTTCTTCTTTGTGCCGATCACGTCACATATCAGATTTTTAGTGCAGCTTAGTGCAGTCCAGTACAAATGAGTAAACACAGACGAGGAGACT
Organism: Belonocnema kinseyi; assembly: GCF_010883055.1. Lineage (NCBI taxonomy): Eukaryota > Metazoa > Arthropoda > Insecta > Hymenoptera > Cynipidae > Belonocnema > Belonocnema kinseyi. The sequence continues at coordinate 83,225,750 of NC_046662.1, read as the reverse complement.
ACTCATCGGGAGATGAGGAGGAATTTCTTCGGTTAAAAGAACGCATAAGGCGTTTGGAGACAAAGTCTGACTACCGTCGTCGGGAAAAAATACACAGTAAGTACAATAATTTTGAGGTTAGATTTTCCACGAGGCAGCATCTCAACACAGGTTAACCGTGACTTATTTACCCAGTACCTCGGT
>NC_046662.1:83224238-83225467 GCF_010883055.1 Belonocnema kinseyi | reverse complement strand
ACGATATGATCCATCTGGTTTTGGAGCTAGGAAGATTCTTGATAGAAATTGTCCGGGTACAGGTGTAACCCGTTTTATAAACCCTTTTTCTAATAATAGTTTAACTTGTTCAGATAACCTAGACCGTTCTTCTAGAGTCCACGAGGGCTCTGAAGGTGCGTTACATTGTACAACTTTTGATTTGAAGGTGATCTTGTATCCTTCAATCCAGCTCAGGATGGTTGTATCTGAGGTTATCTCAGACCAGTATTTTTTAAAAAAATTAAGACGACCTGCTGGAATACTCACTGATACATCTAATAGCGCCTTTTCGCAGGCTGTCCTCTCTTCTGCATTGTTTGTTTGAGATTCCCCTGTGGCCTCTGGTTCTGGAATGATTTCTGCCCGCCCGACATCGCACTCGAGTTGTTCTGCTGATATGTTGAGCGGCGTGGCGGGCCTCTCCAGTTTTTTGAATCATGTCCAGGTGTTTGATAAGACTTCTGTTTAAAATTTTTGCTGGTCACCTCTAGAGTTCTTGCCGCTTTCACTCTTTCATCCGAATTTTTCCCAAAAAGCCACTCATCTGCACACGTTGAGGTCAGCGTATCTCGCATAGGAGAGTCGATATTTTTCAATATAAGATTCCTCCGAATGAGGGACTCTTCATGTTGTAAGTCACACAAAAGTCTAACAACCCCCCTGAGGTTCTCTACTACTGGTAACTTTTGTTTATCATTTGTTTTTATAATTGTTGAAATTAGATCCGTTAGAGCTGCTAAACTCCCAGTTATCCTCTCTTGTTTCTCCGATATTCTGATATCTCTTTTAATCACAGCGTCCTTTTGTTTTAGACCTGCTTGAATTTCAAAATTTAGTTTTGGGGGATTAAAAAATAAAGCATTTTGTGGAAGAAAGTATTTTTTCAATAAAGACAGTCTTTCCTCTTTTGGCAATCCTTTTCTGATAACTTCCTCCAACCTTATCGCCAGGTCTGTGTGGATGGCAGGTGCGAAAGTCGTGTCTGGAACAAGTCGCTCTCCAATGACTTTCAGAACCTCTGGCCCCAAGCTCTCTTCTTTTCCCATTTCGACTGCTAAAGCAGAGTGGCCAGAGCTTGTTGTATTTTGGGCCACAGGTTGAGAAGAGCTACCAGGATGAGTAGGAGGTGGAAGAGTTTGTGGATCTGCTTGTTTTCCAGAAGAATCTTCAGAGTTTTTCTTACCTCTGTTAATATTCTCTGGATCAGT
>NC_046662.1:83223036-83224138 GCF_010883055.1 Belonocnema kinseyi | reverse complement strand
GATCAATCTCTGGATAGCCAAAAACATGAACAATAGTTTGAAAAGCTTTTTTTGATAAGGCATATTCAGTCTCCGGTTCCAGCTTCCGGGATTCGAAGTCTGTGATTGCGTTGTCTTGCGAACGTATGTATGATGCAAATATCCTGAGATCATTCCTTTCGCACCATTCCCAGATTTCTTTAGCTAAATTGCTTAATTTTGGGAAGCGCACTCCGCCCTTTTTATTTATGTACGCTATTGCCGTGGTGTTGTCTAATCTTAACAGAATATCGCAATTCTTTAATTTTTTTGCAAAACATTTTAGCCCAAAAAAGACAGCCATTAATTCTAAATAATTGATGTGTTGTAATCTTTCTTGAGCGTTCCAGTGCCCGTGGATCCACTGTTGATTACAGCAAGCACCCCAACCCGAAAGTGACGCGTCTGCAAAAATTTCTATAGCCGGATTGAAAGTTGTTATTCTATTTTTTGCTAATTTTATATTCATCTTCCACCACTGAAGATCGTTTACTAAGCGGTTCGGCATTGGCATGAATGACTCATAGTTGTCATTTTTGCGTTCCAGAGCTCAAATTTTTTCTCTTTCGAAAAGTTTCATATGAATACGACCATATTTTAATGTTGGGCAACAAGATTCTAACGTAGACAAACGTATTCATAAAGTGTACCTTCAAACTCAAACCTTAAATATTTCCTGTCTGCTCTCGCCACTGAAACCAAATGGAACGCATCTTTCAAATCTATCGAAGCCATGTAGCAATCTTTTTGAATTAATTTTCGAACCGTTTTTGCGTCTTCTAATTTAAAATGTTCGATTTCAATAAACTGATTAAGGTTTTTTAGATTTAGAATCAAACGATATGACCCATCTGGTTTTGGAGCTAGGAAGATTCTTGGTAGAAATTGTCCGGGTACAGGTGTAACCCGTTTTATAAAACCTTTTTCTAACAATAGTTTTACTTGTTCAGATAACCTAGACCGTTCTTCTAGAGTCCACGAGGGCTCTGAAGGTGCGTTACATTGTACAACTTTTGATTTGAAGGGGATCTTGTATCCTTCAATCCAGCTCAGGATGGTTGTATCTGAGGTTATCTCAGACCAG
>NC_046662.1:83208361-83222936 GCF_010883055.1 Belonocnema kinseyi | reverse complement strand
TACATGGTAGAGGGTACTACATTATGATCTCTTCGGAAGAGGCGCTTCATACAATTATGATAGAACTTCACTTACAGGTAAGTTCGTTTAATCATTTAATTAACTTATTTTATTGCTAGAAAATTAGCTTAGTTTGGAAAAAAATATTTTTTCGCTTATAAATGTTGCCAGCTTTAGATAACTAAAAATCGGTCTTTCAAACCACCCGCAGATTTTGTATCAGTCACAAAATCGCTAAATGATGACAGTATTTTCCACTAGAAGAATTTAAAATTAGGCTATAAACCTAATTTCTTAATTGCGACTTGAATAACCGTTGCCGAGAATCGTTCGCCATATTAGAGAAAACTCCAATCTTCCCTCAAAGAGTCTGAAGCCACTTTCCGAAGAAGAGTGTCCGCGGGACAAAAAAACATTTTTTCCTGATGAGGGGTAATTAATTTTATGGCCGTAAACAGGTGTCTTCTAGAGAAAGGAGCATTTTGAGAAGCGGCTGGCGAAAGATAGAGAGACAGCGAACGGGCCTTCTCTGAGGCGCCAAAGGGCGTTGGTGGTCGATGGCAGTGGTGTCGTGGAGGTGGTGGCATTGAAGGTATTGGTGTCGGTGGTACTCGTAGTGGTGGTGGTGGTGCCGATAAAGTTAAAGCCACTGGCGAACGATGTAGGGGCCGCGTAATGACAACACTGCGCGTCGTAAACGCGTTTATGTCCCGAGTTGCATTATAGTAATACCTGCCAGCACCCTGCGGATGTTCAGTGACTCTTCGGCGTTGCCGAACAGTTCCCTCTCAGGTATATTTTGGATACCTCATCCACCTCTTTCGGCGACATCTAACGAAGACGTCATTTTACCAATTTTATCTTATGTTATCACATCTTTGCAAGAATGCATTCAATAATTTCTACTTGCAAGCCAGATAACTGATGTTAGATAAGCCTCTCCTTAAATTAAGAAAATGTATACACCATCCATAATTTTTATGCGTAAAAATAATTATGATGTACGAGGATAATTGAAATATCTCACCAAAAACATTCTACTATGCAAACAATTCTGCCAAGCACAAAGTTATCAGTGCAATCAATTTAGTTTCTGAAATTAAAGTTAGCTAAGTAGGAGCAAAATGAAAAATTTTGGTGGGGTTTGAGAAGAAAAAGATTTGTTTCAAAATACAATTATAATAAAAAAGTATTTTTTTATACAAAATGTTACTCCCTTCCTTTAGTATGCAAAATAGAAATTTTCGAATTTTAAACAAGTTTTTTATTAACTTGAGAACATTTTTGATCAAGGTCTTTTTTCCCCAAATGCCGATCCCTAGCGAATAATTCAATATATTATAAATTATTTCTTTCTTTCTTACGGAACTCTCCGTAACGTTAGCCCTAAGCGAACTGAAAAAGCTGCTAATTTCAGGGAAAATTCTTTAGCGTGGAAAATTCAAAGTATTTATCATACTATATAGTTTTACGCTGCTTGGTGAATCATTTTTAATAATCGGGTTTTTCTGCAGCCTATTAAATCAATTATTTCTAAAAAGTGACTAATCAAATTTCCCGATATGAACAAAAAATTATGATTTATCTTCATTTTATTTTAAAAATAAAAATTACAAAGTAAAAGTTTCAGGTTTAGAAAACAAATAATAACTAAAATATTCGATGATTTGTGACTCATTTTAGATTCGAAATTGTACTTCTTAGTTTTAGTAAAAATCTTACAAAACACGGTTTTATATTTATATCAGTTTTCGACAACAACAATAGTATCCGTATTTTTACATTTGGTGCGGATTAGGTTCTCTACAGAAGCATATAATTTTTTTAAAACTAAAACTGGCAACATTTGAAACATGAAATGCGTATGAAATGTGTGGAAAATGTTTGTTTTATACCTGATTTTATTATTGCTGTTCACAAACAATTAGATTTTAACAAATTCGCCGTAATTGTTTGGTTCAGAAGAAAATATGAATGAATTATAAAAGTTATAAATTTTCAAATTCTAAATTCATACATAAGACATGAACCTATTTGCATAAATTTGAGCATTTACATTCTACTCTAATCTACTTATAATAGAATAAAATACGCTTTCGAAATTTAAAAAAGTTTAAAAAGCACAATATTTATGTTTTTGTTATCAATCTAAATTTGTTATGTCTGTTTAATGTGAGACATTTTAAGAGAAAGTAATTGTGAAACAAAAATTAAAGGTTTTTTTAGGATAATATTTTATATTATGAAAGTTAATGTGGAAAATTTACAATTTCAAATTTAGAAAACAAAAAAATTAAGAATTCAACTGGCAAGAAATGATATTTTTTTTAGAAAAAACCATATACCCTAATAGCTCAATTGGTTGATGCCTTGGTTATAATTATAAGCTTAAATAGTTTTAGGTGAGTTTGAAATTCTTAGTTAGTTCGATGTTTTAAAGCGCGATTTTACGTATAAGTGACCGCTTGTGTCAATTGTATATTGCTAAACATGACAAAATTACATTAAATAATAATAATTTAAACAATAATTTTTTATCAATGATGCCTTTTTGACATTCATTGGCGCTCAATTAGAATTCTGATCCACAGGTTAGGAATTTTTAGTGACTGTCGCTTGGACTTACGAGCTCAGCCTCAGAGAATATGAGGCCCTTGAATTCTACATTTTCAGTTACTTTTATACAGATATTGTATCACTTCTTTTTTCATTTTCTTCAAAAGTTACATGATTTTCAGATCATCATTCATCACTTTCTTGGTAACGATTCACTACCGAGAATATTGATGATTAAAAAGTCAAGTTTTTTTTGTACAAAAAAAGCCATAACGCAAGAAATAATTTATAAATTAAAATTCCCTGATAATAAAAACTGGAGCTTTATGTAGTTCATTTATCTGAAATACTGTATACGAATCGATTAAATAATGTGGGCAACGGGTCAACTAAACTACTAAACATGATTCATTTTTTATGTTTTCTGAATCTGTTGTGTCCAGTTTCTAAACATGTATATACACATGAAAGATTTTTTGCATATTCCTGTTAACTCCAAAATGTTTTATGCAAACATATAAAGAATTGGCTGAGGTATACACTAAAGGTGAAAAAATCACCGTGCTTTTTTTGAAATATATTAGCGGTTTTTTTGCAGATTCTAGTTTTGTTCAAGTTTACGTTCATCGAAGACATTTACGCATAAACCTGTCTCACAGAGAAACTCTAATCCTTAAAAATACGACGATTGACTGTTGTTTTCAGTTGCAACAAAAATAATATATTGGAGAATGAGTATACACCTATATTGATGCTATCATTTCACACTTAATCTATTCTTATCTTGAGAAAGAAAAATCTAATTTTGAGAATGAAACAAAATATCTGCAACACAAATGATCTCGCTGTTTTTTTGTGCTTGAATATTAGTTCAGGAACCATATGCTGGCGTTTTAAAAGAAAAATGTTTAAAGGAATCTGTATTACCATCAGAAGTAGTTGCCATCGATCAGTGTAAATGCCAATTCCATTCAAAATGATAGATCACTCACTCGCAATAAAAACCTCTATGTTGATTTTGACAATTAATTTCTGATAACGAATTTGAGGGAAAAATAAATCCAAGGAAGATCATATTTAAATAACAAAATGACACTTAATGGAGTGTAAATCGCACATGTCATGCTTTTTGATTAAAGGGTGTGGTGTCACAGAAAGATGAGGGGAAGGATTATGGAGGAAATGTTTCGAGGGGAGGAAAAGCGAGTATGAGATGGGAGATGTGATGCCCTGGGCGTGACACCATGTTATGTTCTTCGCGTTTCTGTGTTGGCGACCCCATGGATGCTGGGTGACCCCACGGTGGAAGCTGGTTTATACCTTGGTCAGTACATGGGTTAGGTAGTACGCAGTATTGCCCATACACTGCGTTTATGGCACATAACCGGCCAGCCGCTCGCAGAGATTATTTTAGCTTGATCAATTTGATAACTCCATATTGTTATGCCACCTTCCTGATTACACGTGCAAGTCCGTACTTTGTCTGATGCGAGCCTTATTCTGCTCTAGGAAATCAAAAATTTCAATCTTGAGTCTCCACATCCGCCCAGAATAGATTTTATTCCACTCTAGTTATTTTTCCCTAGGAGAGAAATATTTAGATATGATCAGAAGTCAAATATGAAATATCTTTTTGTCCAAATTTCAGTCAGCTATGAGAGATGACTTTTACGAGCTGCAGCGTAACTGCTATCAAGAGTTACATTCTATTTCAGATTGTGGAAGTTCGCTTTTGGCGTAGTTTATAATCAGATTAAAATCCAATATGAAAAAATAAAACTGAAAATGTTTCTTTTGCATTCTAATTTAAAGATTATTCCCTCGAATAGTCATTGTTCCGCGTTTCAGAAAATAATGATGTTTTGTGTAATCATTAGGTTTGAATTTATAAGAAGTTTATGGTGTAATGAAGAATTTTGTAAAAGAAAAGGTAGGGAAGCTGATTAATAAAATTGTAGGGTAAGTAGCTGCAGTATATTCCTGAGTATAACAAAATATCGATAATTCACATTTTACGCTCGCTTATCGGTCTTACGGCAGAGAATTTACAACGTCTCACTTCTCCAGAATGGCCACGAGAACCGCATAAAATTGTAACCCTTCACTTTACGGCCCTCCAACCCCGTATGGGAGCAATAGCGAAACGTTACTTATTGCTGATTTTGCGTACGCCTAATAAAAATCTTCGCTAAAATAAAATCACTGCCCCGTGTATATTATAGCCGTCTGTGGGTGGATTTACAGTAATAAATTTTTCTTCCGCGGTTTTGGGCTTTCGATAAATTCCATGTTTACGATCACGACGAAGCTCTTCGTTGAGTTGCTACCCAGCAATGTTTGCTTAATAACCGATACTCCATATGTTATATGCAAAATGTGATTCTATTCAACAATACAGCCGAAAGCAAACAAAAAGAATACAAAATGCTTTGATATTAAAATATCAAATAACTGTTGAAATAACTGAAATCCTGTTTCTGAGAGGTGTGCTCTGGTGTTGTTCCATTTACAGGATTTAGACCAATTTTGATACACAATTTCATTATTTTCGATTAATTTGTGTCTTCGTGAGCAAAGTTTTTATTTCTTTAACATATAAAAGTTTTCTTGAGCCGAAGAAAGTTAAACACAGATCCAACCTTAATGCTTGTTCTTGCCCAAATTGTAGCAATAAGGAATCGCATGGTTAGTTCAGAAACCTAAGAATAACTACGACAATAAGAAAGCGAGGGAGTTGGAATAATAAGCTTATAATTACATCTTCCGCCAATTAAAGCCACTTAAGAAGCATTCTCTTAATAAAGTGCAATGATTACAGCAAGTAGTGCCGACTTGACTATGCCAGACTCGATGGCCCGCTAATAATACTTTGAGGCTAAGCCAATTCCATCAATTAAATGCGTTGCTGATAATTAGTACTACGATGCCGCTCTACTAAATCGATGGCACATGTTGCTTCCTATAAATTTCATCCTTCAGAAACAACCACGAATACAGTAAAACGCCACTCTTAATGATATAAAAGTTTTGGGAGACACAATATTTTAAAAATTTAAAATAAGTCTAATTTGTGCACATCTTATGTCTAAATTTCATAATAAAATGAGGGCATAGTTCTTTGGCATCCTATGAACAATGTTAGTAGAAGCATTACGAAATTGAAGTAGTAGTTAGGCAAATAATTTGACTATGGTATTTATCAAATTGATTTAAAGTATAAGAAAACGTATAATTTTTCTTTTGTAAAATATGAACAAATAAGATGTTTTTGCCATAATAGAGAAAATAAAGATAGTACTAACTAGGAAATTTAGGTCCTTTGGCTGTGGCGATAAAAAAGTGAGTCAAACAAAAATAGGCGCTGAATGAATAAATAATTCTTTTAAAAGTCAAGTTAAATGACAATCTTACAAGCGAAGAGCTTTATTTTAAGCTATCACCGAGAAAAATCCATCTAAAAGAAAAGCTTCCTGCATATGGACCTAAAAAACAAATTTCCTCATTTTTCTGATTTTTTAACCATATTGATATAAAAGAAGAGAAATCTAACATAGCAAAATCTTATTCTTTATCGCAATCCTATTTCGAGCCATTCGCGAGGAAAAGCGGACTGCAAGAAAAGCTTTTCAGCATAGGGATCCACGTAAAAAACAAAGTGTGAATCTGACACTCATTTCAAGGTGCCATTTCCCTCCAACAAAAAAAACCCTAGTAGCGTGAATGGTACCATTATACAAACAGCAAACAACTACATTATACAACAAATGGAAACTACCCATTGCACCATGTTTTGACGCGATTTTCTAGCTTAATTTAATACTTGAATATTTTTTGTGCCCATACCATTTTTTTGATTAGGTTTGAATTCACGATTCTTTATGAAGGGGGCCAAGGGAGTCGAGCCAAGTTTCATGTGGATACGCGTTTACCTAAATCCACGCACTTCTTGCAGAAAAATATTTTTTCAAAATGAACAGAATTATCAGCCATTTCACCGCTCGGTTTGGCTTTCTTGCGTTTTAATATAAAAAATATCAATATCTTCATAAAATATTAAATACGTTCCAAATGGACAGGGGTGAAAAGGGAGGAAGGTGGGTCAAAAATAGTGGAAAATTGTCCACGTGGTATATGGATGCTCGCTGTTACATTCCTTGCTTCTTATACACATGTCAAGATCTTTAGTTTAATCCATCCTTGAGAAAAATCTAACCAAAAGAAAAGCTTTCAGAACAGAGGTCTAAAAAGTCAAATTTGCCAATCTCTTTATTTTTCTCTATCATAACACCCTAATTACAACAATAAAACTATAATAGATGAACGTATGGAAATATTTTTCCTTGTGTACAATACGGCTGTTTAACACCCATGCCAAATGTTAATCGTCTAGCACAAATATTTTGGAACTTAGGAGTGACAAACGACCGACGGACGAATAAGCATCCGAGCGTCGTTATAAGGGTTTTTGGCCTAACCTATTAGACTCTTAAAAAAATTGAATATGAAAGTTTGAAGGGTCCTTTAGATAATTATTTATTCAGATCCCCCCTTAATACGTTAGTGGTGAAACACTGTTGGATTCTAGCAAAGTATATCGAGAGCTTTCGACATGGGCAGCTAGGGAGGCATTTCATTGCGCTCGATACGCCGGTAAAAAACGCCCAGGGATCGGGCAGTAAAAAATGTAACTGGTAATTTAGTTAGCCGTTGCGAACTGGATGGCGCTGGGTTCTGGGTGTTGGTGGGACAGTAATAGGGCGTATCTCGTATCTGTCCAGACTGACGGGTTTTTATGGGTTTGCGATGCGCGGATTCATCATCCGATATATTACGAGTACTACAGCGAGAGCTTCGCCATCTCCGATGTCACCGCGTTAACCTAACGACCCTTCAAGGCAAAATTTTAGGTACGATGACATGGCAGCGTTTTTCGCGGGACTGGAAAAAATTTATCGAAATCGTGTAGCTGAAAACCTCTGTACTTGCGCCTCGGTGACGCAATGCTTTTCTCATTAAGCACCATACATCCAAGCAGATTAACGCGACGTATTCGCGATTGAAAAAAAGTGATTGTACGAATAAAACTGCTCGGATATGTCATTTCTTCTAACCGGAAAACGAGGCCAATTGAAATTAAAATCGTTTCAATTGATAGGATGTATTTATTATAGAGTTGTGATTTCTCTCTTTGTGAATAAAGGCTTTGTTGATAAATATAATAATATCCATACAGTAATAATGAAAAATATTAGGTGGAAAAATGGTGAAAATGACCAAATTACTTCAAGTAATGTAATAATTGTCTCTTTGCGGTATTCTCGTTCTTTTAATCTCAACCTAAAATTAATGAATTTAATTAAATTTAAAAACAAAATTATTCATGACAGATATAAATCTTTTATATAGGTTTCGAATATTTTAGTTTAATTTAATTAAAACATTTATTACCAAAAAAGTATTTACTTCCAGTAGATTCTCTTCGTCACTATAATCATAAAACTGTAGCATCCTCAAAGCTCTATTCTGACATTTGAAAAAATTATATTTAAAATTCACAAATAAATGGCAATAATGAATTAGTATTATATTATTATTTTAAAGATAGCAAGGTCATCAAATTCATTATATTAGTTATCTTTCATCCTTTTTTTAAAACGTTTCAATTTTATTTATACGGAACTCTTATGGTACGAAGTTAATATTCAAATTTTAAGCTTTTCTAATCATTTCTCAAAATGATGTATAAATTCACGAAAACAAAAAACTACTACAGACAAAACGAATTGCAAATTATTTTATTTGCTTTTGTTAGTAAAAAGTATAAACTTCCTATTGATTTGATACCCAAGCCTATCAGCAGTTTATTAACCTGGTACCGAATGGAAAAAATTAATCATTAAACAGTTTTAAGGCCAAAAGACCGATGAATCGAAGGAATCAGTCAAAGAATAGTGAAAGTAATTTAATTCCTTAAAAATTATAGTCCGTCAGGGGACACAATTTTCATTGCTATGTTAAAAAACATTTTTAACTAAAAAATAAGCTTTAAAACGCAAAATAACTTTATCTCATTATTTATTTCGAACTGGTATCCACCATTACTATAAAAGATTTATTAGAAATTCAGTCCCTTGTCTGACAGAAAGGCTTTTCGTCTTCATGTGTTTTCTATTCAAACATTTTTTCATCATAAACGTTAAAAAACAACTGAATTATTTATTTAAAAAATTTAAGATTTTGTAAATAATTAAGCTGAAAACTTCCAAATTTTAACGATGCCAGTTAAGAAGCTAATTTCATAGAAAGAAATTTACAATTAATTAACCATGCAAAAGTAAATAAATGCATTACTGAGAAAGAATGTTCCGAATAAATGGAAATTTTGTTTAATGATATATTTGTCTATTTTTTTTCATTAAATCAGCTTCTGTAATGATATCGTCAAAACTTCGAAGTTTTCAGATTTATTATTTAGAAAGAATCCAAAGTTCTTTATAATTAATTAGGTTGCTTCTCTAGGTTTTTATTGAAAAACTTTCGAAAAATTTATTTTATTTATGTAATTGTAAACAAAACGAAGACCATGTCGTTAAAATTTTTTTTTCATTTATTTAGTTCCTTATTATTTAACTGCGTCCGTTTATTAAATAAATTACTTACCTATTTTCTGTATGTTTTACTTTAGAGATTTAAAAAATATATCATTTATTTATATAATTATGAAAAGCGCGAAGACCGAAAGCTTTTAAAATGTCAAAATTTGAAAATATTCCGTTTTTTAAAAAACTTATTTAGTTTTTTAATTCGCTCACTTATTCTTTAATTCCATTCCAAAGAATACATAAACACGAAAGTTTTTGAAATCTTTTTTATTGTTGGAAACAGGTAATTTTTAATAAAATATCAAATATACCCATGTTATTTGAATGAATTATTCTTGAACAAACCTTCTCATTCATATCCTCATAGAATTTTTATCTTGCATAAATGTCTCAAAACAGAAGGCAAAATATAAAGTTTTCTACAGTTAAACTTTCCTCTCGTTTAATGTGATTTGTGAGAACACTGATTAAAAAGGCTTTTTAATACATTAATCCTACAAACTTCAGTTTTTAGCTCCATTGGCGTGGGGCACCAGCATTTCAAAAATGAATTACACTATTATATTATTATTTGAATTTTAGAGAAACAGTAATTCAACTACACTTATAAAGCAAAGTTCGTACCATCCATGAAAAAGAACAAATCCAGCAAATGAATGGCACAGTTCAACATGCGTCACCGGATTCTTCAGGAACGAGATTTTCCATGAAAGCGGCCCCCAGAGAGCACAACTTCATTATTTTGTTTGCCAATTGAATTTCGAAACTGAAAATGAAACAAAACCAACAATTGGTTTTTTAGAGCCTTCGATGAAAAAATTATAGCAGGTTACATATGGGGCAGACAATTTAGACGGTAAACTCGGCCCCCAAGCATAGAGACTGCAACGCCGTGTCCGTTATGACGGACCATGGACGCGAGAAAGTGTGCCAAAAACTCTTTTGTAGCGCACGGAAGAATGAAACGCATTGTTTGCTCACTTGTGAATCGGCTCTAATGGCAAAAGTATGTGAAATGATTGTGAATGGAGATTACATACTGAAAACAGCGGCCCCTGTTCGTGCCAGTGCACTCGCAGACGCACATCTCTTCTCGTGCGTGAGCACACATACTCGATCATCGAAATTTTTCCAGGATTTTTTTTCGTATAACGAGAGTGCAGGTAGACGTGCATTCGGCATGGTGTCTGGGCGGGAAGAGGACGTACGTCCCTTTACCGTCGATTTTTCGAGTTTTTTTACGGGCGACGGCTTTCGCTCCCGCATGGACGAGCGAACACTGGGAGGAACATCAATAACCTACAATCAAACTACAGATAAAGCTAAAATCGACCCCTTTTTTTGAATTTTTCAATAAGGACCGACGTGAACGATGCTGGACTTCTTATATTATCTGTGCGATGTTTCTCCATTGTTATCTGTCATTTCGATTAGGGCAGTCGTCAGAATCTGCCTAGAAGAACTGGACTAGTGTGATCTAGTAAGGGCCCTTTAAGGCATTATTAAGGTTTTTCAATTCAATCAGGCTGTCTGCTCTTTTTTCGAAAAAATAGTCTAGGACTTTTACAGGTTTTCCAGGACAAAAAAAATTGAAACACCAATTTTAGTGCACGATATACCTGCAACAAAAATTACCCTCGCGGTGTGAATGCAACACAAAAATGAAGGGTACCGAGTCTCGATCACTTTTTGGTACGAAGTGCCGGTCACTTGGGATTCGGAGTGTCTGTTTCTTGGGGTACGAAATGAAAAACGTCATTCGACATACGTTCATATCTACGATTTTCCAGATAATGCAAAGATCCAGATAAGAGAGAATGTGGCTTGGCTCGCTCGTAGCGTAGGACATGAAAAAAAATCTCAGTTACGATTAATTACTTATAAATGAGTGCAGACACAAAAAGAGGATACTCAAAAGATTAATTAAGGAAAGTAAAGATAAAATTAGAGCAGAAGAAGAGAAGAAAATACAAAACTACTTTGAAGGAAGCAAGAAACTGCTTTATAAAAAAATGAAGGGAAATAAAACTACAGAATCTGTCAATATAAGAAATAGTAATGGGGAAATGCTATATGATGTAGACGGGACACTAGAGGCTTTCAGAGATTATTTTAGGAGATAATTAGGAGATGAAGCTATTGGACACCACAACTGCGACGTTGAACATGATGCGTTAGACAACTCAATTGAGAAAGCCTGTGTCACTGAGGTATGGGATATAATTAAGGACTTAAAAAACTGTAAGGCTGCCGGGGTAGACTGTATTAACGCTAAAAATCCTTAAACACGATGGCGAGTACATACCACATGGACTATACGAATTGATTAATACATGTTCTGAGATAAGAGACTTTCCAGACGATTGGAAAAAAGGGGCCGAGATCCCACATGGCAGATCAGGTTGGATATGGATGTCAGCAAAGTAAGGTGCAAATTGGGTCAATTAACTCAATATAAAAAAGGAAATAGAACCAGAAAGCTGATGAACCATCTTACTAGATATGACTAACTACTGTTCGGGTGTTCAGGGAAAAATGAACAGATGCAATTTGGACACTGCGTGGTTCAAACTGGAGGAGGAAGGGCAAGTAATAGCCCTGAAATGCAACTGGCAAACATCACAGCTTTAAATGTTTCAGTGGTCTTGAAAAGGGCAAGTAATTGGAAAGCTTCAGGTGCGGACATGGTGCACAACTTCTGGTACAAGTACCTGACGAGTGCGCATCTTGCTTTGGCTATCATTGCACATAAGGTATATTCTCATTGCGACAAGAATGATATTTTTACAGACGAACAAAAAGGATGTTGTAAAAACTCGCGAGGCTGTAAAGATCTAGTCACTATAGACGCTGTTGCATTACTCAAGCTCGTAAGCATCAAAGGAACTTACACATGGCATACATTCTCTACAAGCATGCGTTTCCTTCTGTGCCCCATGAATATTTGCTTGAAGTCTTAAAACTTCACAAAATCTGCCCACGCATTGCTGACTTTCTAAGCACAGAAACTGCAGCAAGTGATCGATATCACAAAGCAGTTTCCCAATCATATCCATATGGAGTTCGGACTAGATAAATGTAGAACAGTGTATTTGATCAGAGGGGAATTAGGGACCGCAGAGTTAGAGAACGAGTTCGAAAATGACATCGACGCAATGGCTGAAGGCGAATCATATAAATATCTAAGTATTCTTGAATCTAAGGGTATTCAACATACGATAGTTAAAGCAAGCCTAACGACTGCCTTTACTACGAGACTCAGATTAATTATGAAGAGTTCGCATAGAAATGGCGAAGCACCGAATGCACCACCGAAGTTCAGCGATTGAAAGGGTAGTTCTACCATGACATTTAGGGGGTAGGGGGGTTGTAGATGTCAAAAAACTGTGTGAGTTACAAGTTATACAGTTGCGAGACAATTTTAACAGCAAACAAAATGTTGCGCTCAACATTACCATCTGTCAGGCCAATCTTCACTACACGCCCTTAAACTTGTCCTCAGATAAGGCCTTGAATATCAGGGTAGAAACCATAGAGGAATTAGAAATACAATGGAGGCAGAAAGCCATCCATGGCGAGCACCCTAACAGGTTAGATCAAAATGAAGTGGATAGTGAGGTATCTAATATTTGGATAAGAAAGGATGTTCTGTATCCAGAGACGCAAGGAGTTGTGATTGTGATACAGGAAAAGGTTGTCAGCACCAGGAATTATCGCAAACACGTGTTACATCAAGACGTGGTTGACCGGTGCCGATTATGTGGAGATACCAACGAATCCATCGAGCACATTATTGATGGCTGTCGCGTAATGGCTCAGAGAGAATATACGCACAAATATAATGATGTAACGGGCATTATACGAGTATACAAACAACTTTCCCTGAACCTAGGACTCTCAAAAGAATGGATGCCCTTCTATAGATACATTCCAATGTCGGTTTTAGAGAGCGAAGATTACATCTTATATTGGAATGTTACTATACAAACGGATCATTATATCCGAGCCTATCGACCTGACATCGTGATGCGAGAAAAAAAAGGTGCAAGACTCTACATCATCGACATTGCTTGTCCGCTCAACCGAAATTTGCACCAAGATCCACAAGTATAGCGAGTTGAGGCATAAATTAAAGACCATATGAAGGAATGTGAATTATGCATCTATTCATCCCATTGTGATTTTGGCTATAGGCAATGTGCAACCAGCATGCATTGAACATCTTGTTTTATTAAACACCTATCGTATTGCAAGAAACTTTCTTGACCATCAGGAAGCGAGCGACTAAAAACCCGTGGAGTGGCAGATGATAGCTCTAAGAAAGCATCCAGACGTTACTGTTGTCACCTCCAACGCTCGTGGCCGCTACTAATTGTATACTTACAACATCATCGCAGGAGGTTTCAAGCATCGTATTAAATTATTTAAATTTACTTATAACATTCGAATCTCATCAGCCATTTGACTTAGTCCGTGGCTATGATGTATAATCGGGTTTACCCGAGTAAAAGTTTAATAAAAACATAATTTTGAGAGTTAATGTATGTAACAATATTGTACTCATCACTTTTAAGTATTAAAACTAAATCTTTTCGCTGATTCAAGTGGACCCGAGGCCCGAATTAACCTCTGGAGTAAACTAACAAAACTGACTATTCCTAGGTATTTCGTACCCCACGCACTTGGCATGTCGTACACCAAGTTCGAGAGATATCTGAATCACCATAAAGGTACAGTAAACACATTTATAATTTTACCTGAAACAAAATATATCGCAAGTTTTTACTGTGTAAATAATTGTTTATGAATTATAAATAAACTTCAACTTTACAATACTGATTAGAAACGGAAAGTTTTTTCAACTATTCAATAAATAACAATCAAATCTAAATTTCATCATAAACTCAAATTTGAATCATAAAATTTAAATTTAGTAAATAAAATATAGAATATAAATAATTCAATAATAATAATGAAAGTGCGGAGGAAACGTCTCTTGCACCCGTGCAGAAATCGCCACATATTTTTCCGATTAACGAACTGGCCCTGATCGGGTTATTATCTTCGGGGCCAAATTTCGGTTTAATATGAATGGTAGCATTTTATGTATCTGAACTAGATAACAGATAATATTGTTTATCAAAAGTCGAATCATCGACTTTAGGTATACGAGCCAGCTAGTCTACAAAGATAACCTTAATTTCCCTTCAAAACCCTGTTTGTCTTCTTTTTTATTACATTATATTCACATTGTTTATTAAAATTAATAAAAGTTATATAATAAATGTACCATAAAAACTATTTTGTAATCAACTAGAAGCGTACAAGAGAACTTTGTACATCGCAGGTCTTAGCAATGAGGAAATAAGTAGACGTAGAAATGATTATAGACGCGAAAACAGGATACTTAAACGATT
>NC_046662.1:83200395-83208261 GCF_010883055.1 Belonocnema kinseyi | reverse complement strand
CTGACTTCATGAATTAACATCATTCATGATTTATTATTGTATAATTACTAAGGCATTTGGCATTCAATGAAAATGTTCACAGAAAAAACTGGGGGTTTACTGAAGTTGCGGCTCAAACAAAAGTTGGTATCATTTAGAACTTGAGCTCCAATAGTTACCTATAGAGATTCAAAAGGGTTCATTTCATGGACATAGGAAACGAGGGACTAGACATGCCATTGCGGGGGTGATGCAATGAGGGGGGAGGTCCGCCACCTTTTGATGTCCCGCGACAAACATGGCAGCGCCCACATGTTTATATTTTCCTGCACAGTTTGTCGGCAAAAATGCTCGTGCGCATAATCAAATGGCACATCGAAAGATGGCGACTCTTCCCACTCATGGAATTCTCCCCCCTCCCGTAGATTCAACCCCGCTCGCCCAAGTTAGGATGGCATGCCTAGTCCCGTGTTTCCTATGTCCATGAGCGCACCAAACTCTTGCACAGTAGGGCTGGCAAGTTAGGGATTGATTTACAGTTATCGACCGATGACTTGAGACGGAAAGTTTCTTGCATATGAATATGCCTTTATATTGACAACTTTGCTACATAACCTGTAAATAATATTCATCAACTTATTACATCTATTATAATTGCGGTAATATTTTGTGATTTGATTAACGTTATGTTCGTCCAAGTTAGTTTAAATGTGTGCTTTCAGGTAAAAATTATCTTATTAATTAAACAAAATGTCAAAGTGGGCAAAGCGAAAAATAGGTTCTTTATAAATAGGTCAATTTCAATTAGGATAATTTAGAACACCAACAAAGGTATCATGTAGAACTTATTTATCATTTTGTGTTCCTTTTCTGCAAGTGGCGTTTATTTTTGTTGCAGCTCCCTTAGAAACAAAAATGGGTTCTAATGGAAACCCCAGTTTTTTCTGTGTTATAAATGAGTGTTAAAGTATTTTTCTACTAATTTTATATTTGTTAAAGACATATTATTTAATATTTAAGAAATTTAAATTAGAATGTAATCCAAACTAAATCCCCTATTTACTGTCCAATAATAAAATTGATGCAAACTTCTGTTAAAACAAAACAAGAATCCAAATACCAAATTCGGACCACAGCAAACAAAAAAAAGCTACGATTGTAATCTGAAAAAAATAATTTTTGAAGAAAAATAAGAAGACAACAACCACATTCCCTTTATTCTTTTTTTTTTGTTTCTTTCGCTTTTTTTATTTTTATTGCTATCAAATTTAAAAAGTGTCCATTGAAAATAACAATAAAAAACAAAACAAAAAATCATTTTTCTCACCTATTTTTGATTTTCGTCCGAAAACTATTTTTTAATTTTTTTGCATTAAATATTATTTGTAATATTATCTGTGAAAGAATATTATTTTTTAGGATAAATGATATAGATAATGAATTTTAAGAATGACATTTCTTGTTTAGCAGATTTAGAAATTATTTAAACAATTTTATTTGTCTTTCCTATTTTTTTCGATTAATCGTAACATTTGATTTTGTCTGGAATTTATGAAAATTAAACAAAATTAAATGTATTTTTTTGTGTTCTATATTTGGTCATTATATATTAATATCGAATAATAAGCAAGATAGTGTAAAATATTTGAAAAAAGAACAAGAGCTTTCGCCACCTTTCTTATGAAAGGTGCAATGGAATAATTATTATTTGCATTAATAATTGCAAAGTTGCATCCCCAATAAATATCACTCTTCACATTCATTAGCTGTATTCTTAATTTCTTAAAATAGTAACTTTTCATTCACAGGGGAGAAACATTTTTCAAACGTATGAAAGTTGATTTAATATAATTGTAAAAACAAATGAATAAACTTGAAGTAATTACCAAATATCGCTAAAAATATATTACTGTCAATAATTCAAAATTAATTAGAAACAGAGAGCGGACGAGCGTAGTCTGAAGTTGCGCACCGAGCGTAGCCAAGGTTCCCCCTCGTTGCGGAGAACCGTCGTATGGGAGGAAGAGGTGAGAGAGGCCGCGAGAGCAGTTGAATGTCTGTGACTGTGATTAGCGGATAGAACTGAGTAGAATGAAAATAAAATAGGGTGACAAATAATATTTTGTCATTATCAATGCAAACAAGGGGTGGCCGCTGGACTAGGAAATGACAGTAAATTTATTTTTTTAACGAGAACTTCCAAAATTTTTAGAAAAAAATATGTTGAACTTTGATTTCAACCGTGTTTTAAATAATTAGCTAAATTTTTATCTTTTTCAATTATGAAATCATTCAGTTGAGATTGCGTAATTCGAAAATCTTTCGCTTTAAAAATGTTCCGTTTCAACTTTTAAGTGTAAATTTTTATTTAAAGAATTTAAAAATGAAGTCTTATTGGTTATACAAATGAAAACACCCTAATAAAACTTTGTAAACTATTTGTGATTTTAAAGTAACTTTAAAATAATATATTCATAATTAAAAGCTTTTATTAAATTTCAAATATTGTTTAGTCTAAATTATTCCATTTTTAACTCATTCAATTTGAAACCAAATCCGGCTATTCATACCGAAATTTCGTTGCAGATAGCCCACAGTCTAATTTAAAACAAAATATAGATTTTTACAAATTTTGGACAAAAAATTTGGAATATTTTTAAGAATTCTAAAGGGCTTTAAAAGTATAAAAAACATTTTCTTCAGATTTCTGGGGAAATGAAAAAGGATTTTTATTTTGCAGAATTAATTTGAAGGAATATTCAAAAAGATTCAGACATTTACAAAATTTAAAAAAATGAATGTGGCAAATTTTAAGAAAATTTGGTTAATTTGGTAAAATTTTAAAAAACTTTTTATAAAAAATTGAAGCTATTTTAAATGATACCATTTAGAAGTTCTGAAAAATTTCAAAAATAATGAAAAATTTGAAAAAATGTAAAAGAATATATAGAGGAGAGTACCCAAATATGAGATACCAACTCTGTTTGGCGTGATTGTCGGAATTCTATGTACTGAATTTAAAAGTAACGCAGGTCATTTTAAAGGAAATTTAGTTTGTCATAAGAAGCTCAAATAAAAAATTGTATTAAAAATTTTTTTGCTGAAAATACAAAAACGGTAAAAAAAGTGCTTTTTGCAAACTTGTCAAACTATTCTCATAATATCAGATACACCAGGAAATAGCTAATAAAATGCAAAATAAAGTATTATTTTTAATGAAAAACTTCATTCTATGTTTCCGAAGTATAAATTTACTGCTATTTAGATATATTTAGTTTTTGCAGTAGACACAAACACTTTTGTAACCAATTTCTCACGCACAGCCACAGTGTTATAAAAACCACAGGTATCTCATATTATGAGAACCACACCGTGCAACTATGCACTTACTATGTCTGACCTGTACATTGAAAAACTTCAACACTATCGATATTTTCCTATTTTGTTATTCAATCCCCGTCACTGCAGACAAAATTTACTGCTAAATACATATTTAATGAATAATAAATAGGGTTTAAAGAATTCCCTTTCAAGAACTCGACCACCATCGATTTCACAAAAAGTTTGCCTTTAATCTTTAGAAGCCCAATGAAAAATGGACTATACCACGAAATTACTCTTTCTTCAAGGGCTACAAATTAGTGATAGAACCAACAGAGTGGGTCTCTTAGTTTAGCTGATAACCCGCTTTCTCATATTACGAGAATATCTCATATTCGAGTACTCTCCTCTAGATCTTACAAGATACCAGGGCATCTGGCACTTTTGTTCCTGAAAAAGTAAGGTTTACAATTTTTTACGAAAATGCTTTATTAAGGGACCCTATTTAACTTCTAAAAATGTTACCACAAATACGAGGGGGAACTCGGTTTTTTCTTTTTTTTTTCGAAAACTTTTCCAAAATCACGTTTGCATGGACGGATGATTCCCATTGCATTTTAGAGGAACATGTCCAACAGAAGAAAGAAAGAGAACAAAATTATGAGAGACTGAATTTGCTATGATTCCAAAATAAGAACAATGTTCTAGGTCTAATAGTTCATAAGTTATGACCCCTTAAAGTTGACCATTTTTGCCTGTTTTAGGGGCAAAAAGGTGGAGTTTAGTTTTTTTCGAAACAAATCGTGTCAGACTTAGATTGCGTTGATGATGTCAGAAGATGAAATAGAGTATACAAAAATCTGCGTAAATCTAAAAAAAAAAGTCTTTTAGCCCTATTAGTTTGGGATTTGCAAGGTATCAAAAATTTCATTTTTTTGGCATTTTTGACCAAAAACGATTCAGACGGCCGTGGCTGTTTACGTTTAGTACTCTTGATTTCGCAATAAGGCTACTTGCAGGTAACACCCGGTACTGTGACTAAACTGAGAGTTGGAATTAGACTGACTAAAAATAAAATTTTTCTTACATTGCAGAAATGTTTTTTAGCACTCTTTCAATAAAATGTATTTTTCTTAAAATTTAACATGTTTTTGATTTCTAACAGGATTGCAAATCGAGATTAATGATCAGTCAAGTATTTTTTATGTAACTGCAAACTACATAAAAATCAGATATAATATAAGATTTCCCCCCTACTACTAACAATGTATGAAGATGGCTAGGCAATGTGGACAATAACCAGTCAAAGCCCAAAGTATCGTAAACCTGTAGTGTATAATAGGCACTGTTCTCCGTCATCGGGCAATGTAGACAATGCCAGGCCATTCTCGAACCCCTCCACAAAAGAACTTATAGAACCATATAGAAGAAAGCTCAATACGTAAAGTATTGCCTTTTGTCAAGGTATATTGCATATAGATGCCTGTAGAACTCGTACTTCTATAAGAATCTATATGAAATTACTAGTAGTTTCTAAGGTTGGTATCCTTACATCATTTTTTGAAATTCCTCATTGATCCTCATACCGAAAAAACGATATTCTAAGATTAAGAGTGTCATATTCTTACACATATATTCTTAGTAATATTCTTGATGAAGTAAACGAAATTCTTACTTTATGAGTATCTTCTAACCAAAGGGATAAAATATTCTCAAAATACGAATATACATAGGGAAAGAAGAAATGCACAAAAAAAAATCAGTCTGCTCTGTTCAATCTTTTCTTTAAATGTTTCGTGCCACGTGATTTTTGATCAGTTTCCATTTTCGATTGTTTTACCCGGGAAGTATTGATAAATCGAGTACGCTCATTTATCTCCTTCTCTTTACAGAAAATATGAGAGTGAGAAAGATCTGACGTCACATTTCAAAAAAGAAGTAAGTTAGTGAGGTTGAATAAATATTATTAAGGTAAGAGGGTCTTAAGGTAAGAGGCCTATTTAAGTTGCAAAAATATTCTTAAACTTAGTGGGAAATTCTTAAAATTAGAATATCGTTTTTTCAGTGTACAGATTTCCGGGTTATATGGCTATATATGGAATTATCAACAGCCACTGAGGTGGTTTCTATATGCTTCTATTGGTATCTATATTTCCTTTGGGCTCATATTGAATTGCCAACAGTCATTGGGGTGGTTTCTATACGCTTCTGTTGGTATCTTCACTTCGTTTCGGTGAGAACCACATTGATTCTCAATGACTTCCGAGTCTGTATTGCTCTATATGGAATTACCAACAGAATTACCCACAACCTCTGAGGTGGTTTTTATATGCTTCAGTTGGTATATTTATTTCTTTTTTGGGAATGCCTCATTGATTTTCATAGACTTCTGGGTCTATGTGGTTTTATATAGCATTAGCAATAGCCACTGAGGTGGATTGTATACGAAAAATGGAAAAATAGAAAAAGAAAAGGGGAACGTGGAGACTAGGAAAAAGGGTAAAGAGAATGGGGAAATGAAGACAGGGGAAAAGGGAAAATGGTGGAAAGAAAAAGCGGAAAAGGTTAAGAGGAATGGGGAGAAGGAAAGGGGAAGGTTTAAAAGGATAAAGTGGAAACGGGAAAGGAAAACGGTGAAGATATTTTGGAAAGGGGAAAGAAAAATGCAAGGGGAAAATGAGAAAGGGATGAAGGGGAAGGGAAATGGTTCACTTCACCCTGGTTATTTCTCCTATTCTTCTTTTTCCCCTTTTATTTTCCTCTTTTTATATTTTCCTTTCCCTTTTTAACGTTTCCGGTTTCTCATTTTTCCTTTTCACTATTCCCTTTTTCTGTTTCCCCATCCTCTTTTCCCTCCCCCTTTTAACATTTCCCTTTTCATCCTTTCCCCATTCCCTTAACGAATTTTCCCCTTTCCCCTTTCCCTTTTGCTATTTTCTCTTTTTCCCCTTTCCCTTTTGTAAGTATTTTAGGATAAAAGGGTTAACAAAAGCACTTCAATTTACATCATATGATATCACCACTTTTGCCGGGCGTCCCACTTGCGTGGTTCAGTGCATGTATAGCGGGCGTAAAGTTTTTTATCTAGCGGGCGTAAAGATTCATGTTGGCTTGGTGGCGTAGTGCACATGTGCGAAGGCCACTGGGCTGGCAATAGCCACATTACGCCTGCTTCACGTGCATGCAATAGCATGTGTTCAAGAGGAGTAGGGCCAAAATGGTTTTTTACCATAAGTGTATTCAGATATAATTTGCTATTTTTCAAAGGATATTCAATTTCATAATAAAATCGATTGTTTTTAAAAGAGTTTTACATATAATTGAATAGATGCTTAAAAATAACAAATAATATAAAAATACACTTATTTAAACTAATATTTTTTCCTAAGTAATTAAAAACTTAAGTTTACGGGTAGGTACTTAGCGCGTCGTGGCAAAAAATTCAAACTTATAAAATCCATAAAAGAACTACTTTAAATCCTATTTGCAATTTCATATAGATCACATGTCAGGAGAATACATAAGAAACCATATAGAAACTCATAAAAGTTATACTTATCGTTTCCAAGTTATGAAAACTCTGCCATATACGATAAAAAGAGAGATTTCGAAATCATCTTTTCCATTTCGATCGAAACTCGTTTTCTATAACACATGGTAGAAAGAGAGGTCCGCTCTACTTATGGCATCGGAGTCCCATTGCCCGTGTAGAAATTTTTCTATGGTCCAGACCAGGCCAAATCTGGTTCAAACCTGGAAAACGGGCCTGGACCCAATCGCTGATAAAACACACGTCCCGATTGGAACTAGATCTGGCGCCCGATCGGCACCCCACCTAGCCCCGACCAATTTTCCATCAAGAGCCATTTAATAAATTTATAATTTTTAATAATTTTGTTTATAATAATATTTTAATATAAAGTGAACTATATTTTTATTTAAGTACCAAATATTAACACAAATACAAATGCAAAATAAATACATTTTTTAGGCTTTTCGATTTTGTTCTTTACAATATGTACGCCCTAATCCTTCGCATTTCCAACAATTGCGTTAATGTGCGTCAATGATTCTTCCGCGGGGACAGTGTAATTTATTTAGACACTCATTTTATTAACCATAAGAAAGTTTTGCGTTTTACTAAAACATTTCTTCCACCGATACTTGAATTTAGGTAGGGGAAACCAGGTCCGGTATTTAAGGGTATGAAAGTTGAATCTTACAATTTCATAAAAAATACGTAGAATTCAGAGATTCAAATTTTAATCGTGTTTCAAGTCCTACTTTGGAAGAGCCTTAAAAAATTCGAGAATAAACCTTGAAAATAAATTCTCGTTTAATTTTCGGACGAAGAAAATACGAGGAAACCCACAAAGATTTTCAAATCTCTTGAGGATTTATTCTTTGACTTGCAGATTTGCTCAGTAGGAAATTTTCAATTCCTTAATGATATATTAGAATTAGTTATTATTACACCATTAAGCCATTTCCCTTTCGGGGTAGGCGTGACTCACTCGGCAGGGAAAAGGAGTAGTGTGTGGATGGGATAGAGATTTTTCAGATTGA
>NC_046662.1:83184485-83200295 GCF_010883055.1 Belonocnema kinseyi | reverse complement strand
ATAATTGTTCAAAAGCATTCCAGACTCTTCAGAGTGTTGCTCTTTAGGTAGAAGATTACCGGAGGTATCGTTTGAGACTCCCAATTGAATATTCACCGCACCCGCTCGGGGATTGTTAAGAACGCCCGACCAACTTCTGCTTATATATTAATTCTACATCCTAGCTCGACTACAGTGGGCATGGTCGACAATGCCCGATCCCGGTCCTTGGCCATAACATATATACTAAATAGAGTGTTTTAATATAATCAACAAAATTTAACTAATTAATTTGTTTCCCTCACACTAATGTTACTTTGCTTAAAATAAAGATATTCTTATTCATTTTGAATATTGCAAATCATTTATCACATATAATTATATCGCAGATGCATACTTACCGTACTGGAAAATGGAGAATGTCAAGACGGGCAGTGGAAGGGCATTTCAGTCAGGTACACCTTAAAAGTTCTAGATAGAGTCCGGCAAAAAGACCGTCGCAAAACTAGTTTGACCCCCTTTATGTTTCCCGATAAGCGCCCTATCAGGAACAAGGAAAAGTATCCGGAGCGCTTCCAAATCCCGATTGGAATTTCTAAATGCGTGGGGCAAAACGGCAACATTTATTTCACAACAGCCTAGAGACCGCAATACCTAATTGAATTTATTCCTTTTTTAAAACTTATAACTTTATTCTAAAGAGAATTATAAAACCAAAAACTTCTACTTCTGTGTTAACAAATAAAGTGAAAGATGTTATAATTTCTACAACTTTATTTTTCAACTTTCCGTGAACAATCGAAATAAAGCGAAATCAGTGCAGTGGCATCTTATACAGGAGATTGATTCATGAGAAGTTTACATTAATTTTTCTGAACAAATTCTATGAACACATTATAAAATTGGTAGTTCAACGATAAAAAAAATCATCATGTCTACTTTATAGTTCGCCGTTAATAGTGCTCAATAACAAATATTGTAGATAAATTCATATTTTTTGATTACATAAACAAATATAAAGATCCGATATTCAAGGCAAGAAATATATCGTGTCTTTATCGAAATTGGGTGAACCCTGAAAATAACATCGGTATTGGGGTTGACGGTCGGTGGAAGTCCCTGAATTCAGGTTGACCTTGAACGTAAAGAGTCAGGGGCGTCTGAACTGTTTCCGGTGGATTTTACTTCGTGGTAAAAAATACTGTCAAAGTTACTTTTCTTATACGGAGACAAAAGTAAACTAAATATTAAATTAAAATGAAGAAGAAAGGTTCTGTTAAATTTTAAAATAAATGTGTTTCCTGGTTCAGAACTTTGAACATTTGCAGCCAAAACAGCATATCACTTTTTTCACCGAAACAGCTCGTAACAGAAATGAACAATTTAGGTAAATTTATTGTTTCATAACATACATTAATGCTACAAAACAACTTTATAAACAAGATTAGTGCGCGATCATTGGTTCACATAAATAAAATGTGTTTTCACTGAGACAACTTTGACTTGATTTAGTGGTGATGTTTAACAAGAAAACTTTCTCATTACAACATATTTGTGAATGTTGCAAAAAAATTATATAAAATATCTACAATTCGTCGATTTATTAACAGAAATATATTCTGCTTTCACTAAACCGACTTTAAATTGGTGTAATAGTGATGTTCCATCCTAAAAATTTTACATTCCATTATGTTTATTAATGCACTATTCGAGTTCACAGTAACCACTATGTTGAATTGTTATAGCTGTGATGTTCAATTATAGCAAATTATTATTTCAGCATATCTGTTATTTTTTGGATCAAATGCACGATTTGGTCATTTATTTATAACAATACATTCCATTCATATATATTTCCTCACAACATGTCAAAGTTTTTTGATGGAACATCACTAGTAAACAAACATAAAGTCGTATTAGGGAAATCATAATGTCTGTGAATAGGGGGCCAAAATTAAAGAATTGGTTTATAATGTTATTAAATATGATCAAAACTTAAAGTTAACTTATTTTTCTTCACTGTAAGTACAATTTCAAAACATTCTAATAAAATCGCGACTTGTTTCTGGACTTCAATGTCCGAATTTGACCATTTTTTATAAAATAAAAAAATATTTATTAATTACAATACTTTTTATTGTACACCATTAATGGTAAAATAAAAAGTAGATTTGCTAAAAACATATATATTTTAGAATCGTGGAACTACACTAGCATGCACAAAGGATGCTTTTAAAAGCGTTTCTAAATGGTTAATTTAGATAATATTGAAATTCCATAAGCGAAGACATTTTTTTTCTAAAAAGAGTGTCACGTGTTTTATCGATTCAAACGACAGAAGATTTAAGATCAACATCTATAACTTTAAAGATCTTTGTTATAGTTTTTCAGTCTATTGAGAAATTTCTTTGAGTTTGTAAAACTTTTACTTTTTAAATCCCACAGATATCGAGTAGAAGGAACTCACCGATGTAAACAACGCTTTTTGTACTTAATTCGAATGCAAAAACACAAATTTTGTTTGCTCAGTTCAATGATTCGAATAATTTGAGGTTTTGACTTCGCCCTGTAATAAAGTGTTCTAGAAAATTTCTGATCTAAGATATTTGATATCATCTGATATCGTCTCTTCTTCTATTGAAAAATAAAATTTAATTTGTTTCAAAATATTTTTAAAAAATTAACTTTTGTTGAAGATAAGAACTTGCATTTCAAATTCGAGAAGTGTTTTTATAGGTTCTTGAAATTTATGACGGCTGCAAACTCTTCAATCATGTCAGAGATATATAGGACGAAATATATTCTCCCAATTTTATTTTATCTCAAATATTGTTTCCAATAAAAAGAAAACTATGAATTATAAGTTTCTTTTAAGTAATTTATTACATTGCATATAAAGATTAACAAATTTGCTACTGTTTGAACTTAAAAGAACTTTCAATTAAAATTTTTGTTCATTTTGGCGTTCAAAACTTGAAGTACATTTAAATGTTGACATTTGCGTTTTATTGAAAAATGGAAATTTTTCAATTTTTGCCTTGAAATCACTACCGAACTTTCGACATTAAGTTTATTTTATCTGCGGAATTTTTTTGAATACTTAAATACATATACATTTTCCTAATTGGAATGGAAGTTTCTAATGTGTCCCCTAAGGGTTTACATTTTTCTTACACCTTCTCTATTCCTTTACACACCCTCCACACACTTAGTTGGTGGTGGAAGGGGGACCTACAGTTTAAGGTGGGTTCCCCGAACCACCAAGAGCAACAGCCTTAAGTACTTAGAGAAAAAACCTTTTTCTCTAGAGGTAACGGTGTCCCACGACTCTCCGGAGATGAACAACTCCCTTGCTAGGCTAATGTTCACCGCATGGGCCACTGAGACTCTTCCAGAGTGCGAGGCGGGAATCGAACCCGCAAGCCGAAGGAGTGGGTCCAAAGCCTACGCCTTAGCCCCCACGATCATCGTCCCACTCCCATTTTTCTAATTTGAAACCCTTTTAATGACATATAGGATTCATACCAACAGGAAATTTTCTAGAAAACATTAACATCTCGGATTTATTGAAAATTTGAATTTTACCGACTTTTCCTGAAAATCAATGCAGTATCCTCGGATCTTACTTCTTTTAACCAAACAGTTTATTCTTATATGTTACATGTGCGTGCGATTTCTTTTCTGGCATTCTGAAAGATTCAAAAAGCATCTGCGAAATATAGAGAAGTTTTTAGACAGAAATCAATAAAATTCTATAGAATTACCATAATATCATCACTTTCAAACTGCATAAAATACTTCCTGATTCAGGACATTCTGTAAATCTTATCAAATTTTCTGTAAAAATTACAGAGAAATATCTCATTTCTCTAAGATCAGCAAATTTTTTTTCCTCTGTGTATACATCTATATTAACAGATACTCATAAGTAAATCCCAAAAATCAGAATCTATTATGTATCTAAAAGGGTTGTACAAATTTAACCAGAGCTTGAATTTTTGCTTCCATTTAGAATCCAATTAAAGATGATGTGCCTCCCTGAAATAAAAACAAAATTTGAGATATAAAAAGGAAATGACTTGTGTGTTTAAAACGTGAAATATATCGTAGAATTCCGTTGGTAGTCAATACTTCTATTTACAAATGGCAATATACGTAGTAGCAAGAGATATGGCATTTTTATCGAGTCGTATATCGAAATGTAAATGCAGTTCGTAACGCCATGGTCACTGATGGTATATATCTAGTTTACGGCTGATTTCAGTATTGATAGCCTTGCCCTTATAATGTTGAACAGAGCTTAACTTCTCTCTCTCTCTCTCACTGTCCCTCCTTTTTCACTCAGCTTCTCATCTCTCTTTAACAAAATGCAGCTTCTCTCCCAATCATCTTCGAATTCTTCTCCTCATTTTATTCTCTTTCTCTCTTCTCCTCATGGGCTCAATTTACTCACACAAACAGTCGCGTAACATAAAGTATCATCCATTCTATACCTGCGAGGATAACGAAGAGAAGTACTTAAGTCGAACCCCCTCCTCCAGTTAATCCCGATCACCTCGAGCCAACTTTGTTAAATGAAAGAAAGTCAGGAAAAAAAGAAATGCGCGAGACTAATGAACCGCAAGTGACTTCATGCTTGTGCACCTCGCGGCAAAGTTGCTGTAAAATAGCAGAGAAGGAATGAATTTTGATTCAAAATAATAATTATATATCTTTAATTCCTACACCAGGATTTAACACTAATTTCGCCACCTGAATAATTGAATACCGATGGAAAACAGCAACAAAAACAAGCTCGATCCATGCTAATTACAGAAATAAAGGAAACGGCAGTTAAGTTTGCTTTATCGTTAGCAATCCGCGATAATGGGTATCGGTCCAGCGAAAGCCATTGTAAAATATTATAAATTAATATTAATCGCATTGCAGACACGATTAATGAACAATATTTCAAATTGCTTAGTTTACATATACGTTCTCTGAGAGAAGGGGTTAGAATATTAATGTTTGAATTGATCCACTTTAAAATGATGTAAAATATTCTGTAGCGGACCATTTACTATTTATTTCCTTGTTGTACATGAAAAAAATAAGTTGTCAAAACTTTACTGAATTGTCAAAGACATTATGATAGGCTACAAATTTCGAAGAATTTCGTATAACTTTTATGACAAGGTTCAAGACAATCCATGCAATAATAGAAAGACCTACGAATATTTAGCCCGTAAGTATAGATAGTTGCGTAAGCATATACTATCCGTTCACGATAGGAAGGCCCCTCCAAAAACGTTGCACATTTTTGTAATTTACGCGTAAGAAAAATATCGGATAAAAACAAAGCTTATACCATAATAAATCTTACTTTATTGCGCTTCATACAACACCCCATTTGTTTATGCACAAAAATTGGTTCGGAAAATATCCTTCGCGAAAGGACGAAAACCGTGGTTTTTCGCGTCACTCTTTCCTTGCTTGACTATACATATGTGGAAATAAAATTACAATATATTAATAATAATTAACGTAAAATGCATTTAAACATAACTATGCTATCTCTCGTAATATACGTAATAGAGAGTTGTATTTTGGATTCAATTCCTTGGAAAATTTCAACAAATACAATCAAATAAAAATTAGGAATGACAATGTTGAAACATATTAATTAATAACAAATAATCCTGGAAGAAAAATTGCATGGTAGTGTGGGTGTGAGGACACAGCGGGGTACCATGTCTGAAGAGTCTACTCATAGAAAATTGATAACTACTGCACGAAAAACAGGAATAGATACTTTCATTCCCAAATAAAAGCGACCCTGAATTTAGCTATACACATAGATTTGAAAATTGGAGAATTTATTTAAACAAAAGTAATTGCTTACCAACAAAATAAAAACATGTCAATTCTGCTCAGCCATACCTCTAGGTGATCTTCCAATTATGCACAAATAATTATTTTTAAACAATTTTATTGTTATAAAGAAATGGGAACGCAATATAAACAAATGTATGAGTTGAAAAATATTTTCAAGCACATTACTGGATACTTCAAATAAAATACCCCTAGGTGATTTTCGAATGAATGAAGAAAAAAAATTATTTAAACAAATAGACACTTCATTCATCAAACATTGTTTATATCCCCTATACTCTCACTGAATGCCGAAAAAGCCTTGCCAAATCAATTTCTATATTCGGACATATAGCCAGAACGAACTAATTGTCCCAGAAAAAAACTGAAGGTATCGTTGAAGGCCTCTCATCCATATCTCTAGGTGATTTTTGAATAAAAATATTATTATTTAAACAATTATATTGTTTATTATATTTATAATTTGTTTAAACAATCAGTGAACAACAATTCACCATGACTGACAACTAGATATCTAATCTGGAATATTTTAGAATAGAAATAATTTTTGCGAATTGTTGTTCACTGATTATTGAAACAAATTATAAATATTATGAACAATATAATCTTTTAAATAATAATTTTTCTCTAATGATTCGAAAAGCACCTGGAGATATGGATGAGAGGCCTTCAACGATACCTTCAGTTTTTTTGTGGAACAATTAGTTTGTTCAAGCTATAGTTCCCATTTTTTAAATTCATTTTTAAGGGATTTTTCGAGTCAGAGTGGAGAGGATAAAAACAATGTTTATATTAGAATTTTTAAAGTTCGGAAAATTTACCTCCATTCTGAAATATTCCCGATTAGACATCTAGTTGTCAGTCAGTGTGAATTGTTGTTCACTGATTGTTTGAGCGAATTATAAATATTATAAACAATATAATTGTTTAAATAATGTTTTTTTCAATGATTTAAAAATCACCTAGAGATATGGATGAGAGGCCTTAACGATACCTTCAGTTTTTTTCTGATACAATTTGTTCGTTCTGGCTATATGTCCGAATATAGAAATTGATATGGAAAGGCTTTTTCGGTATTCAGTGAGAGTGGAGGGGATATAAACAATGTTTGATGGATGAAGTGCTGGCCATGCTTGTTTCGTTAAAGCTTAAAATAGTATACGTGTGTTTATATTGCATTCCCATTTGTTTATAGTTTATATATATATATATATATATATTTGTTTATAGGATTTCGAGTAATTTTAGTATATAGGATCCAAAAACATTTGATTGATTAAAACTAAATTTATTTGATTGAAATATATCATTAAATCAACCAAACAAACTTTATATTATTCCTTTTGTTCATAAAAGCTTTAAACTATATATTTCTCAAAATAAATACTATTACTTTCCGAATCATGTACAAGCTGATTCGGATGAAATCTCTGATTGAAATATTTAAAATCGTTTAAAATATCTAAACTAGATCGAAATTTTTGAAATCTGGTGTACAATATTCTTTTTTAAATCTTTGTTATTTTTGTCTTCCTTCAAAATTATTATGAAATTTGTATGAAATCTCTGTAATATTTTTCTGAAATTTGTTCTAATTATTTGAAATCATAAAAATATTTTTAACAGTTATAAAATCATTTTTAATTTTGGAAATCTGGTTTATTAAAATCTTTTAAATGTTTTGTCAGTTTTCAATCTTTATAAGCGTTTGAAATCTTTGAAATTTGGTATACCTGCCTTTTTCAAATATCTGAAATCTGTTAAGTCGTTTGAAAGTTTTAAAACCCTTGTAAAATTGTTGTGAAATATTTTACATCTGGTGTCTATGCCTTTTTTTAATTTTTGAAATCCGCAAAATCGTTGTAAAATGTTTAAAATCCTTTCCAATAATTTAAAACCCTCTAAAATCTTTAGTAAAATCCCTTTAAAAGTCCGGTATATGGCTATGGCTCATTCTAGTTCTGAAACTGAATTACAATCGAAAATTTTAACTAATAATTTTTATAATTTGTAAGTTAAATATCACAAAATATATATACTTGGACATTCTATATGAGTATTATGATATGAACATTCTATCTTAAAGTCTGTTTCTTGCAATTTATAAAATAATTTGTAAAGTCTACAAAAAATGCCTCGAAATCTCGTTATTTTGTATTGAGTAAATGATTAGTTATACCTTGATAAATGAAAAAATTCCCTGTAGCAAGGTTTCTTCTTCTCGTAATCGTGTGACCTGCATCATACTTGTCTGGTATCATTTGTGTCAGTTTTTTTGTCGCGATTACGACCAATCTCGATTAAACGTCACGAACTCACAATGAAAAGAAAAACAGGCATTAACGTGCCGACCAGCTACCAAACGGATTTGCCACGCACGCCTCGATCAGACTGGGATGGGAGCCCTCCTACAGTATAATAATGAGAAGAACATCGGAATCTTATCGACTCTGCTCGACGACCAAATATCGATTGCAGGCAATCAATTATCGATTGAAATTATTTTCTATTGGTCCGGGGAGAAATCCAGCAAGAAAATCACCTAAAGTCCCATTGACTCCGATGTTTACACACAATAATAATATTAGAATTATTTTTTTCAGAATAGAAATGGAGAAGCTGCATGAATTGTATATAATATTTAATTTAAATACACAATAAAATTATAACTGTTATAGTATCCTATTCATGCATTTTTTAATGAAATGTTACATTCGAAAAATAGTGTTTTAACTAATTCTACACGTTAAAAAGTTCCGGGAATATTCCCAATAATCTTGTCGGTAAAATTCTCTATTTTGAGAAGGAAAATTAATTTTCCCATAAATTTTAGAATATTTAAATTACTAAGGAAAAGCGATAATTTGTAATGAAAATATTTCCATTATGTAAGTTAATTTTCCCTATCACTTCGAGAATGATGGAACCACATAATATTTTAAGTATTTTCCTATTTTAAATGTAATTTCACCAGAAAATTATGGAAAATAATCTAAAATACAGTAGAGTATTTTTTTCAACCATTGGTAGTTTTCCTTTTATTTTTTTAAATTAAAGAATCTCCTATTTCTGTAAGAAACGTTTATTTAGTCCATGAAAAAGAAATGGATCTTTTTAAATAATCTATATTTCAGATTACCATCTGATACTATTCTCAGCAGCAGTACTAACTGTAATTGTTAAAATATTTTAGGATTTATTGTTTACTTTGTGAAACTTAAAAAAATTACTATAAAATAATAATATATGAAATTATAATTATCTTAGACTCGATTTCTGGAAAAATCGTTTATTCAGAGTTCCGTCGCGGCATCGGTCGTGTTTGGATGCGTTTGTGAGTGCGCTCTTTGTTTACATTGAACGCATGTGCCGTTTTCTCTTGTGATTACTGCTATTGGTAAATTTCGAGTTCTAGTGAAAATCTCTGAAAGAGTGTATCTAACTGAACCCTTTAAACCATGGATGCCAAAATTAGTGATAATATTCAACGTCAACCAACTTCTACAGTCTCAAACCAAAAAGATCCAGAAAACTACATGAACAGCTATGCAGCTGCAACAGAAAGAGTTTCATTCCCCGAAAAGGACCAAGCAATCGTCATTGAATCGAAACAGGAAATTCATTTAAAAGAGTACAAAACTGAAATCGAAAAACTGGTTGGATCAACCAATATTAGATTCACATCCAAAATTTTCAACAGTCAAATATGAATGTTCCTACCCAGTAAACAATTAGCGAATAAACTTGCGGTTACACACACAATTGTCAACATTGGGGGATGCTATTTAGAGCTACGACCTCTGATTACCAAACGGAAATGCTTATATTATCAAAATTCTAACCTGTTATCACACACAATGTTTTTATAACAGAGAAAGTTATACGTACACCCTGAGAGTGTCTTAAAAATTCCAGATTCTCTGCAGGTTAAATGCGAGGACTCCTCTTATCGGATAAACCGATCAACAGACAACTTAACATGCTTTATGTGTAAGCAAGCAGGGCAAATTGCTAAAAAAGTGCAAAAAAGTTTCGGATGAGACATCTGCCAAACTGAATCCTATCAACCCTACACGGACACCTGCACCACTCATTGTTTCAAATAATACTCCTCATTATCATAACATATCAGTGAGTAATCAGCTGGAAGGTTTCCCAGAGCTTCATTCAACACCACTAAACACATGTAGTAAACTCCCTGCCCGTTCTTATACTAGCTCTTCTACAATATCGGACAAACAGGACATGCAGGAATATACAGTAGTCAAAAATAAAAACCGTTTTAGAAAAGAGGAAAATGATTCGAAATTTGCTAAACAACAAAATTAAAAGAACAAAATAAAATAAAACCACCCCACCTGAGCTAGAAAAGAACATTAACAGTTTATTAGAACCAATTAGATTAAATTTTGAACACTCTACTTCAAAATATCTCCTCAACTGCATACGGTACAAAAGCTTATTGGACAAGGCTACGGGAGCTTCTAATCCTGCCATTATAGCAAAAGAATATTCTGATGTCATTCATTCTCTCATCTCCATGATGAGAGAATTATATCCCGATCTAACGGACCGATCTGCAAAGTACAAAAGTACCAAAACAACAAACTTACTAGGAAAATCTCTCAAAGGATTCCTCAGTTCTTATTCTTAAAACGATTCTCCATCAATGTCTGAAGAAAACGATAATTAACAGTTTCCTTACTTAAACCTGTTAAATGGCTCTGGAAATTATTCAGTCAAACGGCCTTTATTCTCGCCGCGAAATTTTTTAACTACTTATCAGAGACTCAAACCCTTCCATCATTTGTTTACAATAAACAAATTTTAAATATTCCTTCTATGCAAATGTCAGAGGATACAACTCTGTCTTTAAGAACTGTGTAAACTTTAACTTTTCTAGTGGAGATGTTGCAATTTATCTCAAAAAATGTTTACACTATAATGAAACATCTCTTAACACAGTAAAAAAAAAATGTTTGAAATGATACCGGTTATGTCGTTATGACACCGGCGCAAATAA
Source organism: Belonocnema kinseyi (assembly GCF_010883055.1). Lineage (NCBI taxonomy): Eukaryota > Metazoa > Arthropoda > Insecta > Hymenoptera > Cynipidae > Belonocnema > Belonocnema kinseyi. The sequence continues at coordinate 83,189,422 of NC_046662.1, read as the reverse complement.
TTGGCGGCCATTTTATTTAGTCTGACAAATGAACCAAGAAATGAAATCAAATTGATCCGAATGGAAAATCATTATTATCTCGAGAGTGAAGTGATTGTTGGAGCAAAATGCTCTGCAACAAAATTGATCCTTTTTTTTACTGTGAACACTAACTTGGAAGCTGTAGCTGTATACATTTTAACTCCTAATAAGCTATGTGTTTGTATTGTTTACATACCAATTCGATATGATTCTAGTCTTCTTGAGCTTAAAAATTTCATTAATCAACTTCCAGTACCATACATCTTATTGGGTGATTTGAATCCTCACAACCAAATTTGGGGATCAAATCATATCGATTCAAGAGGAAAGAAAATCGAGAAACTTTTGAATAATCCTGAAATAATTCTTCTAAAAAATGATCAACCTACTGATTTCAATATTTCAAATGCGTCCTTCAGTTCGATAGATCTATCCTTTTGTAGTGCAAGTATAGCTCACAGTTTAAATTGAGCAGCTTTGAAGGACCTTAACGATAGTGATCACTTTCCTATTAAATTAGAACTACAAACCCCGAATATTACTCTATATAATTATACTCCGAGATGAAAATTTAAAAAAGTTGGTTAGGAACTATTTCAAACTGCAATTGATAAAAAAAATTGATCAATCAAAAATTCCTTCGGCTTAAAGTAAAGACGAAATTGACGCTGAAGTTGAGGAAGCTATTAAATAGAAAAAACATGCTCAGAACTTATAGAAGGAACACGAAACCACTGAAAATAAAATTAAACTAAAAAAGTTGCGGCCACTAAGATATAATACCCCAAGCTCCGTGGCTTGGACGACAACTACACATCTAATTCCAGTAACGCAAACTATGACGGAAGCTTTCTTACCTTTAAATTTGAAAATAAAGACTTCATTGACCCAAGTTTTGAAGAAAACAAAAACTCAGTTATTAACAAGTCACTATTATTAAACGAACTCATTTTAGCACTCAGGCAATCAAAAAACTCTAGTCCAGGAGCTGAAAAACTACCTAACATTCTCCTCGAAAACCTCTCTCCAAAAGCACTATAATAACTTCTTGATGTGTATAACTGTATATGGATTTACAAAGTTTTCCCAGAAAGATGGAGAGAATCTCTTATCGCTCCAATCCATAAACCAGGAATAGTTCAATTAAAGGCTAGTAGCTACCGACACATAGCCCTAATTTGTAATATACGTAAGCTCATGGAAAAAATTATCAACAAATGACTCAGATGGCTTTTAGAAAACAAAGGCTTTTTAATATCCACCAAAGTGTTTTAAGACAGCACCCATCTACTCTTGACTCTTTAATAAATCTCGAAACAAGTAGATGTGATGCATTTGTCAATGGCCAACATCTTCTGGTGGTTTTAGTAGACAGCGATAAATGCTATAAAATGGCATCTTTCCTCAGTGTCACTCTCTTCTTAATTACCTTCAATGACGTCACCAACTGTATTCTTCGAGCAATACAAAAATTCCTTCGCCGATGATATCACATTCTACTGTAGTGGGAAATATCTCACTATTACAAAAGAACTAATCCGGAGCTGTCTTAATGATCTTCAAGAGTGGGCTGGAAAAACTGTTTTCAAATTTTCTAAAACCAAGACTCAGTGCATCATATTTTCTAGAAATAATTTCAATGCGCAGGCTCCCATGCTATAGCTGGAGAACCATATGGTTGGAAATAGTAGATACAATAAGAATTCTAGGGCTTTTTTTTGATAACACAGCCACACAAAAAAAGTGTGCGGATCTGGTAACAAGACACACAAATTCCTATGGATTTTGGGGCGCTGAATTCAAATTCGGTATCAAAAATCACCCATCACGTCATGGTTAAGCCATAACCTCAAAAAATGACGAAAAATCATGCATTGAGGCAAATAAATTTCAAAATAATGCCTGTGATGCAAATTTTCACTTCAAAGACATGTCGACAACTGTGAAGGATCAACCCTCGCCTGATATCAACTTATTTAACATAACTTCACTTAACAGAACCTGACCTCGCCTAACCTGAATTAACAGAAATTTATTAAACTACACGTAAAGCTCTGGAAGCATATTTTCCCAGTAGCAAATGTGTGCTACATCGAATGGGTCAACTCGAGCCTAACCTAGAAATAAATCTAACATAGCCTAACCTAACCTAACCTCACGAAAGACAATTAAACTGATTGTGTTGTCCCGTGGTGTTTGCGGTACCGTTTCATTCAGCTTCGGCTTAACCTACATAGATGTTTAACCTATCCTAACCTAACAAAACCTGACCTAACCTAACCTAGCCGAATGAAATTCAACTACATGTGTAGCTATGTAAGCGTACGATTCTCAGTCTTAAATGAGTGCTATATTTAATAAGTTAACTCGATCTTAACCTGCAAATGACTCTAACTTAACTGAACATAACGAAATTTTGTTTAACGCAACACAACTTAAGTGTTCCCGTTGTAACACAATAAAATTCATTTCATTGTACTACGGGTGGTTAAAAATTTAGACGCACATTACACATTTGAAACAACTTAGAACTACAAGTAGAATTGACCCCATTTCAATTAACCTGACAATGTTTGTATCAATTAAAATGTAGAACTGTAACTTAAACATGCAAATGAATAAGAGTTTTATTCAAAATTTTTTTCTCTCTGCTTTTCTAAGACTTAAGGGATATATTTATACTATCTTTCGTGTTTACATTTTATCTTGCTTTTTATCGTAATTAAATTGATTTATAGACCTACTTCAGTCTATTTTTTGCCTGCTACAACGTGTCCTTTTTTCTTCGAAGGAACGGTGCAAAGGGTTACGCTTACGTTTAAGACCTAGATTCGTTTCCCTTTTCAACATCCAGCAAAAATCAGCCATCATGACCTCGTCTCATCTACCCTGATATCGTTGTTCCATTACTTTTATGTCTTAATGAAAACTTTCCCCTTGTTCTTCGCTGAAATCACCAACATATTCTGGAAACTTATCCAGATGGAAATCTAGAAAGTGAAGTTTTAAATTTATCAAGCAGACTAACTTTTTGAAGTTTCTTATTATTTTCGCAACAATATTCTCGTAGTCTGGACTTTTTTTGTTACCGAGGAAATTTGCGTTTACTGCTTTAAAACTTTCCCAAGCGTCCATTTCAATTTTCGTCATGTAGCTCACGAAATCAGTATCTCTTGTCAATATTCGAATCTCTGGTCCATCAAAGACTCCTTCTTTCAATTTAGCGTCTGAAACATTAGGGAATTTAAGGTATATACGAGTATACTTATAGCATTATCCATCTTTGTCTAAGGCCTTGACAATTTGCTTCATGAGCCCAAGCTTTATGTGGAGGGGTGGTAGTAAAATTTTTTCTGGATCAACGAGGCTTTGGTTGATGATATTATGATAACCAGGTTTAAATGAATCTCTTAAAGGCCTATTTTTTTCTGTAATGATTGGCTCGATCTCTGCTATTTCACAGGCATATAAAGCATGGCAATCTCATGAAAGCCGATTGTTGGTCTAATATCATTGTTATGATTTTGAGATCACCACATATTTGCCATTTGTGATTCGTGTAATTAACTTTTTCAAGAAGCATTTTAACATTGTTATATTCTTCTTTGATGACAGTTGAGTGAGATATAGGGATAGGAGCTTAAGTATTCGTATTATGCAGTAAAACAGCCTTAATGCTGCATTTTGACGAATCAATGAAAAAACGCCATTCTTCTTCTCTGTACACATTTTTCTGCCAGTGGTTCATTAGTCCGTTAACGTCAGTGCAGTACACTAAAGACGTCTCGTCGTCTTTAACGAAAAACTTTCTGAATTCTTTGTCCCTGTCGCGATAGATTGAAACTTTTGTCTTTGGCTCTAGAAGATTTCTTCTTTTTAGAAATGAAGCGGCAAATTCAGCGCCGTCTTTCGGTAATCCAAGATCTCTAATAAAATCATTCAGCTCTAGTTGCGACACTAATATTGAAACCTTCAATTTCATTTTCTGCACGCCATATTCGTCATCTTTTTTGTCATTTTCATCGGAATCATCAGAACTATTTTCTGTTCGATCACTGGTTTCACTACCGCCTCCATGACGTTGATTTTCAACTTCCATTCTATCGTCTTCTAAAGCGCTTAAATCAGTCTCGTGTGCATTTTTATTGATTTCAATTGCTCTTATGACTGGGCACACATTAATGTACGAAATGTTATTTTTATTTTTGGCGTTGAACCCTTTGACGGAATTCATGCGAAAGTAGCAGTCCTTCGCAATAACGGGTTTTTTCCATGTGGTTGGTGTGGAGTACTTGCGGTACTTTTCGTTTTTTGAATTTTTTAGACGATACAACATAAGTCTGCAGGAATTGCAAATGATGCGAGGAACCCATTTTGTTTCTTAGTGCAGCAATTTACGGTCAAAACACTTTTCGTAAAGACTTTTCACTTCGTTGTCAATTGATTTTCGCAACCTGCTCACTTCATATTTACGGCAAATGTAACAGAATGAATCTAAGCTATTCTTGCAGGCATGCGACTGAGAAATGCTTGCGGTTTTTTTCCTTGTAGCATGAGACTCTACACCAACCAAGTGATCCATTGATGAAGAGCTACGGTCGCATGATGACGACGTCGGAGAGCCCGCTTTCCCACCCTGACCAGACGCCGATACTGGGGGTTTTCCCTGCATCGTAATACACTTTTTGCCTGTGTCTGCCACGACGGCATGAACGCCGTTTACCCAGGGACTCAGCCAATGTGGATCCGTTACCCACCGTCACTACGTGGAGGTGCCCTGGTTACAGACACAGGCGAATAATGCTAGTAACAACCGGTTACGAAACTCCAGACATTTACTGCTATTAATGTCAAAATATGAAAGTACGCAAGAACAGGGTTGCCAGCGTAATCGGTTAGGTTAGGTCAGGTTTTGT
>NC_046662.1:83182652-83184385 GCF_010883055.1 Belonocnema kinseyi | reverse complement strand
GCTTCCAGAGCTTTACGTGTAGTTCAATAAATTTCTGTTAATTCAGGTTAGGTGAGGTCAGGTTCTGTTGGGTAAAGTTATGTTGAATAAGTTGATATCAGACACGGGTTGATCCTTCACAGTTGTCGACATGTTTTTGAAGTGAAAATTTGCATCACTGGTATTATTTTTACATTTTTTGCCTCAGTGCATGATTTTTCGTCATTTTTTAGGTTATGACTGTAACAGAAGAATTATTATTATTATTACACCATTAAGCCATTTCCCTTTCGGGGTAGGCGTGACTCACTCGGCAGGGGAAAGGAGTAGTGTGTGAAAGGGATAGAGATTTTTCAGATTGACCCAGAATTCTCGTGCTACTTAAGTAAATAACACGTTCGTTCCGCAACACTGCTCCGACCCAGGCTGCTGATCAATCTCTCTAGCAATCACCCCAAGCGAAGAACCTCACGAAGTCGTTATGTAAGGTTCCCCACTTGGGTCCATTAATAGCCAAGGTCTTTGTTTCAGGCGTCATTCACTCTACTGACACTCTTTTTATTAACTATTTGCCGCCATACTTTCCTTTCCTGGCATACTTCTCTAGCTTCTTTTATGTCCATGTATTTTTTTCATGCAGACTCTCGTGTTTCTGTGACTTCTTATGTCTCATCTAAGTAGGGTCTCATTCACACATTCTAACCATTCTTTCCGCGGTCTACCTCTGGGCACGTTGCCATTTACTTTACCTTGATACACTTGTTTCGTTAGTCGTTCATTTGGCATTCTCTCAACATGTCCGAACCATCTTAACCGATTTCTTTCCCATGTGTCTACTAGCGTCTCTTCTGCACCACATTCTTTTAGAATTATCTCGTTACTTACTTTGTCCATTAGGGATTTCCCGCTTATCATGCGCATAAATCTCATGTCAAATGCGTTAATTTTACTCTTATCTTTTTCTTGATAAGTCCATGTCTCGCTACTGTATAGTACAGTCGGTACAAATATAGAATTATGTATTGCCATTTTAGCTTTATTTGATATATTTTTACTTCTGATAAGGGGACCTGCTCAACCAATAACCTTCTTACCTTCATTTATTCGTCTATCTAATTCCTCATCTATCTTCCCGTCCCTAGTAAATAAGCTACCAAGGTATACGAACTTATCATCTTGTTCAATTCTCTCATCATTTAATAAAATATTGCATAGCGTTTCTCACTCTTTCCTTCGAATACCATAGTTTTTGTATTATTTGCGTTAATTTTGAGGCCCATGCTCTTCATGCTTGCATCTAGTTTATTCAACATTCTTTGTAGGTCTTCGATAGACTCTGCCATAACAACCTTATCATTTGCGAACGCTAGCCCTCGTACCCTTACTGTTTCGAGATCCACACCCTCTTCGTCGAAGAGAGGCATTCTTAAACACTTGTCCATAAATAATATAAATAACCATGAAGACATAACGCATCCTTGTCTAACTCCTTGAATAATATCGAAACAGTCACTCAGTTTCCCATTCACGCTTACACTCGCTTTGCTACCTGTATATATTGTTTTTATAGCTTGTAGGATCGATCCATTGACTCCATACTCTTTCAGAACTTCCCAATGTATACTTCTATCTACCTTGTCAAAAGCTTTCTTTAGGTCAACAAATGCACAGAAAACTTTTTTTCCTACTCTCAAACTTTTTTCTGATATTTGCCTTAAGCTAAATATTTGATCCGTACATGACCTTCCTGGCAT
>NC_046662.1:83161357-83182552 GCF_010883055.1 Belonocnema kinseyi | reverse complement strand
ATACTCTTTCCGTATCCTGATTTTGGATGCCCACCCAACCGTTCATGTCTCCTAGTAGAATTATTCTTTCCCCGTGTTCGCAGATGTTTATTGTGTCATTTAGAGTGTCCCAGAAGGCGTCTTTTACTTCTCTAGGAGCACTATCAACCGGCGCGTAGCATGCTATAATAAATAGTCTTCTGATTCCTACTTTCATTCTAGCCCACAGCAGTCTGGAAGACACGAAGCCATGGTCTCCGAGATGCTGCTTTGCTCTTTCATTCAAAATGAGAGCTACTCCTTGTTTACCATGTGATTCACAGTCTACTCCTGACCATATTTCAAATCCGCCTTTCAACACGCCGTTTTTTATGTCTTTAATTTCGCATCCCTTTTTCTTTGCTTTGGGCACGCATAAAATATCTAGTTTCTTCATGTCCATAGTTTCACGCAATTCTTTTACCTTGAGATCATTTACTCCCCTGGCATTGCAAACACCCAGTCTCCATTCGTCGCCTGAAACATCACCTTTAGTGTAGAACTGGAACCGAGAGAGTCGTCTTGGGTAACGTCATTAAAACCCTCGCTAAAAGAAACTGGGGAGCTGATCAAAAATTATTGGTTAATACCTACAAAGCCTTTGTTAGATCCAAAAATAGATTATGGTTCCATAATTTATAATTCAGCCAATCCAAATGCTTTAGACATGATTTCTTCCATTCATAAGGCTGGAATAAAAATTGCTATGGGAGGACTTTTCTCAAGTACAGTAAATAGCATCCTCTCCGAAGCGGGTGAATCTCATTTGGAATACAGATGAATGCAACTAATATAAGTCTGAACTATGCTACTGCGATAGCCTTGACGCCCTCAAATCTTGCGTACAAAAATCTCTTTCTTTGAAACTACAAAGACGTCTACAATAAACATCGCAGAGCTCCAGGCCCTCTACGCGTCAGAATGAACACATATCGCCAAGAAATTAATTTTGAACTTCCAGAGATTGCTTGCAGTATATTCCCTAATTATCCATATTAGGAATTTCAAGTACCAACCATCAATACTGATCTTTATGAATTTCTTGAAAAGAAAATTGTCTCTGAAAAGTAGGTTGCTCGGTTGTCACACCAGATGAAAAATTCCAACATAAACTATCGGAGTTTTATAGAATATTTGGATATGAAACTTATGCTCTTTTGCAGGCTATGCAATTTATAGACAAAGTTATTACTCACATTTTTCCATGCTCAGTGATTCTTTGTCTGCTATTAAGGCAACTAAAAGTACAAGTAACTTTGATCACATCACCCAAGAACTGTCTCACATCACCCAAGAACTGTCTCACATCACCCAAGAACTGACTTGTGTATTAGTCTCGGATACTAGAATAAGTCGAATAAAGTTTTGAAACCTCCTTGTTGTAGAATGTGATCAATAATTATTTGAAAATTATCAAACATTGTATAAAAATTCAAAAATGTTAATTGTAGAGTTTAAATAAACACCGGTATAAAATTTGCTCATATACACACAATGTTTTTGCAGCATACTCGACTTTATGATCTATACTCAAACCTATACTAAACTAACTTAATAATACCACATATACCGCTGTATACATTAACGGACTAACGCAGTTTCGCACGCTGAATGTCAATATTCGATCGGCCCTAGTACAGTCACTAAACGTTTCTTTCACCGCTTGTGAGAATCAGGGCCGTATCTGTGGTATCAAAGGCCCCGAGAATGGCTTATTGTTGAGAAAACCTATATAAACAAAAAGTTCAATTGATTTCAGATGTAATTTAATCGTTCTTAACAATGTTATAAGCATGCAAATTTTAGAAAGATTATTCAGTTAATCTTTCAATTGTAATTTAATTTATAATATTATTATCAAATATACATATATATATATATATATATTTATATCTTTATAATAGTATAATTATTAATTTTTTTACATTAAGCAATATGAAAATAAGCTCAATAAAAAATTTAATTTTACTTCCTCAACTATTTTTGTTAGAAAATGTTCGTCTTTTAAACAATACGATTATCATCAGAATAACCCAGATTTTTCAGAAAAATCCTTCAAAAAGTATTGATATATTTCAATGAATAATTTTATTGTTTATTTAATTGAATTATGACCTTTGAAAATGAAAAATACTTCAAATCCATCAAAATTGAATGCCCATAAAATTCGAGCCTTTGAAAGTAAAAACTAGGCAATTTTATAAACAATTTCATAAATTTTATGAAATTAATTGTTAAATATAGATAGTTTTAATATATTCTATTTCAAATTTAGAATTTTTTCAACCTAAAAACTTTTAGGCTTCTCCAATTTGTACGTTTTTCAAATAATAAATTTAAAAACTTTCAATTTCATTGAAGAGACGGTATATTCTAAACTTTTCATTCCTTTCGACGTTCCTAAAATTAGAAATATGTAAATTTATAATTTGCTGCCTACAAAATTAAATTCTAATTCAGTTTATAAATGTAAAAGTGTAGAAGTTTCGAAATTTAAAGAAGTAGACATTTAAAATTAAAACCCTTAGAATTTACCATCTGCAGAATAAAATTTAGTTTCAGCAATTTGCAGAATTAAAAACACAGAAATTTCTGATAAAAAATTGGAACATTTACTATCTATAAAGTTACATTTTAATTAAGGAATCTTCAAACTTAAATGTTAAATTTTATTGAGCACTGCAATAAAAATTAAAAAATTTTCTCAAGGTTATAAAAAGAAGAATAGTTCAGTTGACAGGAAATTGCAATTTATTTAGATTATTATTTCTTTTTTCACTCTCTTTGAAACTAGGGGAGTGGCGGGTAATGTGGCGCAAATGTTATAAAAAGCCCCGTTAAGAGTTAAATATGTTGAAAACTATAGTAAAATAATATAGAACACGTAAATCAATATCTTATCTTGCCTATGCATATGATTATTATTCAATTTACGTCTAATAAAGTAGTTAATTATTAGGTTTCGCAAAAAATATGCCTGCGCCAAGTTATCCTTCCTGGGTGGCTAATGTGGAGCACTCTTAGTGCAATTTCGGAAAGGGAAAGAAAAGTGGTTTACTGAGTTCAATGAAATTAATTTTGGGTAATTGATTGGTTCAAATAATTACTAAAAAATTGTGTGCAACGTGAACGTTATATATTATGTTTTTTTTTAGTCCGGAAGAATACTAATCTACTTTTTCACTACTTTTTGGTCACTTTAGAAATACACACATAACACCCAAAAATGACTGTTTATAATAAGAATTGAGTGCTTTACTTTATTGAGCAAATTTTTTCACTATATAAAACAGTACACATAAAAAAATACAGTACAGTAAATACCTCTCGCTATAAATCAATCAATTTCTGTAAATGAGGGTGCGCCACATTAACCGCCGTGCTACATTACCAGCTGCTCCCCTACATCCAATTTTTTGGTATATGCCAATATCTATCACGTAGTTTGTTTCTGCGGGTGATGATTACACCAGAAGAAAGGTCCCTATAGGATCAAAATATCTCAAGTGTGCCACTTTTAGATCGGTAGTTCTATTTTCAATTAATTTATACAGTTTTATATTATTTTTTATATCAAAATAACTCCCCTAAATTATTTTTGCAACAAATTTATTTTTGCGTAAGTTATTAACAAATCAAAGTTCTTAATCATTTTTTAAAACGATTACTCCCGAACGGTTCACCGAAATTTAATAATTGAGTTATGAACATTTTTGTTACGAAGTATACTTTATGCTAAAAAAATGTTCGGTAGTAAAAATTATTTTTTTATTGTTTGAATAATCGTTTATTTTAAACACTTGAAAATTAATTTGACTTCTGCGCCTGTGAAAGAATTCTTTCTCATTCTAATAGTTTCCACAATCTCTTTCGAAAATGTTGGTAAGAAAAGTTTGTATTTTGCAGTAGTTTAAAAGTTATTGTTTTTTTTGTGACCACGCTCCGACCTTCAGCGCTGGTCGAGCAAGTTCAGACGCGCGCGGGTGTCATATTGTGTACAATATGACACGAATTTTCAACTAAAATGATAAATATTCATAAAAAATTAATTTTTAATCAAGTGGTCAACTTTCAACCAGGAATAGGTTATTTGTAATCAAAAAGATTAATTTTCAATAAAATAGATCCACTACCAACTAAAAAAATCGATTTTCAACCAAAAGTTGAATGGTTAAGTTTTTAGTTAAAAAGATTAATGTGAAAAATAATAATATTATCAAAATAGTTCACTTTTCCACAAAATAGATAATTTCTTAATTAAAAGAATGAAGCATCATTAAAATAACAGAATTGTTCAATAAAGTAGATCAACTTTAAGCCAAGAAATAGGGGAACAATTGGGTAATAATCTATTTTGAATATCATATTAAATATAATATGAAAAGAATTTTAAACTGAAATGATAAATTTCCATACAAAAATAAATTTGTAATCAAGTGGTTCAACTTTCTACCAAGTATAGTTAATTTTTAATCAAAAAGATGAATTTTCAAGCAACAAGATTAATTTTATTTTAAGAAAGATGAATTTTCAACAAAATAGATCCATTATCAACTAAAAAAATAATTTTTTCAACCAAAAATTGAATGGTTAAGTTTTCAGTTAAAAAGATTAATTTAAGGAAATGATAATATTATAAAAATAGTTTTCCTTCTCACAAAATATATGATTCTTCAATTAAAATAATGAAGCATTATTTTTAAAAAATTAGTTGTTTAATAAAGTGGATCAACTGTAAGCCAAGAAATAGGAAAAAATTGAGTAATAAATTATGTTGAATTAAATTATTGTTGGTATCATATCAAGTATAATATGAAACCAATTTTAATCTGAAGTGATAAATATTCATAACTGAAACGAATATTTAATCAATCGGTTCAACTTTCTACCAAGTATAGTTATTTTTTGATCAAATAGATGCATTTTCAACCAAGAAGATTAATTTTCTACTCAAAAGAATAAAGTGGTTTAATTTTCAATCAAAGAAATGAATCTTTAACAAAAAATATAGTTTTTCAAGAGAGTGGTGAAGTATTTAATCAAGTAGTTGAATTTTCAATCAAAACCTGTGAATTTCCACAAACAAATGAATAGTTAAATTATCATTGAAAAGATTAATTTTGAGTAAAAAAAATTGCAACCAAAAAATTAATTTTCCCAAAAAAAAGATTAATATTTAACTAAATTAATGAAGCTTCAACACAAAAACTGAATTTTTTAACAAAAAAGTTCCATCTTCAACAAGTTATAGTGAAATTTTCAAGCAAGAAGATTAAGTGTCTACCGAAAAAGTATTTTTTTAACTAATCGGTTCAAACGTTCAACCTAGTAATTAAATATTTTACCGGAAAAATGTATTTCCAATTAAAAAGATTTAGTATTTGGTATTGAAAATAATTGAGGTTTTAAATTTAAATCAGAGAAGGTTTTGGGGATTAAACTATTGCGTCCGAACGTGCTCGACAAACGCTGGAGATCGGAGCGCGGTCACAAGAAAATGAATAAGTTTTGAACTACTGCAAAATATAAACTTTTTTTTCACCAAAATTTTCGAAAGAGACAGTAGAATCTGTTGAAATGTTAAGGAATTCTTTCACAGACGAAGAAGTTTAGTTAATTTTAAATTGTTTAAAACAAACGATTATTTACACAATCAAAAAATGTTTTTTATTACCGCCTAATTTTTAGCGTAAATTATACTTCGCAACAAAAATTTTCATAACTCAATCATTAAATTTTGATGAACCGTTCGCGAGTAATCCGCTTTAGAAAAAAATGATCAAGAACTTTGATAATAAATAACTTTAAGGGCGTTATTTTGATATAAAAACGAATCGAAAATTGTATAAATTGATTGAAAATAGAACTATCCATTTAAAAGTGGCACACTTGAGATATTTTGACCCTATAGTCTAAAATAAAATAATTATAACCATTTTCTTCAAATTCTTTGTATGCGTGCATATGCTGGACAAAGAAACGGTCTAAGCATTTTTAGAAAATAATTGTAAATTAACCATTTAAAACGACATCTGTTTGATTAAGAAAAAATTCTGGACTATCCTCGCAAATTTCCACGATCTGCGTGAACACAGGTGGGAATTACCTCTCGTTTTCTGCGACCTACGAGGAAGTTCTATAATCGGAGGTATCTTAGTTCTTTTATTTCTCGTCTCTTAAATTATCTTTATCAAGAAATGTAAAACTCACTTTAAAACAATATAATATCTGACAAATTTTATACTATAATGCACAAAATTATGTTTTAAATTATATCTCTTTCAAATTCCTCGACTGTCATGTAAACTCTAGAGAAACTCTTCCAAATATTATTAACCTTTAGAGTGTTTCCTAGAGAAGATCGCTTAGTTCGCAAAATACTTTTACATAAGAATTACTCGACTTTTTTTCTGCGACTCAGTTTTTAAATATTAGTCGACTTTATTCTACATTTCATAAATAATTTTCTATTAATTCTTCAAACTCACTAAAACAGTTGAAGACTTTTCTATCTGTCCAAGATTCTTAAAAAAATCGCCTAAATTTTAAACGACTAAATTTTTCCGTGTATGTACATGTATAACTGATAGAAGATACTATGTAATTAATGCAGTCGCTAGTGATCTTAGTATTCGATGCGACTCTAAACATCTAATTAATTTAAAAAATCGTTTATTTGAATTACAGAAATTCTTCGTAGATAACAAAATATTTAGACTAATTTGAAAAAAATCTCTTTCATTAATTTAATTTAGTTTTTAAAAACAATTTAATTTCACAAGAAAAAAATGTAATAACATGCAAATTTTCCATTACAGCCCGTGTAGAAATCGCCAAGTTACTCCCAGTGTCCACGCTTGGGGCCACGCCGGGGGCCCCCAGTCTGCTTCTAGCTTGTATTTCCTAGTGAGTATAGCGGGAGCCCGGCGCGAAGCAAACCGAATACATCCGAAGCAATCCGAACGTCGAGACTAACGGAGCGACAAGCGAGTCTCAATAAGTGTCATGTTTTTGGTGTTTTTAAATAAAATACATTTTCCTGATTAGTTTAAACTGCTCATTAATAATTTTAAATGCAAGAAGAGGGGCGTGTATGAGAAGAACATGGTGGATAGTGGTAATGAAGTTTTCCTTTTAGATTTTCCACGTCAAATGCTTGCCTGCTTGACACTCTATAATTGCACGGAGAGACTTTGGATATTAATATTTCTTTTATCGTATAACTATAATTCAAATAAAGTGTACGAATTCAGGGATAATCGAGGTTCGGTTAGAAAAAGTCGAATAGAGACTATAAAAATGCAGGCTAATATCTTTGATTGGAATAAATCGTACGAATTTTAGACTCCTACATACAAAATTACAGTATTTCTAAGTCGCTCGATTAAATTTTGCAATGGATTCGAATAACGATAATTAGTATAGTGCTTTGAAAGAAGTGAAACAGAAAACGCACATTTTGTTGCGAACGACTTGCAATCTTTCTAAACCACTATACGAAAAATGGAGGTCACTTGATGTTGTGTTTCACGTTGGCGAATTGCAAAATGAAAGACGGAAAGAAGTGTATGAACGTACACTATTGTATGGACTTCATAACTTTCTTAATATATATGTGTATATACGCTCGGATGGTCGCTCGCTGGCTACAGTGGGTTTGTTTACGAAGCTTAAACTAATACCTATGTGCATATATAAACCTATCTTATATCTATAAATCGCACGTATTACGCTGAGGCTCACACGGAGAAAAATAATTCCAGAAACTTTACCAAACTCAGTTGGGTAAACTCGGGACATATGGACACTTTGATAAAGTTTCATTTCTATTTGGGTAAGACGAAATTCGATAATACCGCATTCACAAATATGAAAGTGTGACAAATTAATACCAATGTCTACTGAACTGTACTCTAATTAATACTGTACTTGGTAGTTGACATTTTAATAGATATAATTGTAAAATATATAAAGCGTTCGATAAAGATTTAAAAATTAATGTAGAGTTGGGTAAAACGTAGTCGAGGAGTTGGTAGAAAATATAAGAGGGTTTACCGGAAAGTAACTAGTGAATGACTGACGCTCGAGAAACTTTAACCACCTAACCGGCGTTTAACGCGTTCTATCGCTTACGATGTCAGTCTTACGGCTAACGTAACGGTTGGGTTACCGGAACAAAATCTCAAATTAAAGTACGAATACGCCAGGGCCGTGCAAAAAATATCTAGGACCCGTTTCAGCAAAAAATTTTATTGTAACATTAAATTGATGAGCGGATTTTTAAATTTATGAGAAGTAAATAAAAACATTAGATAATTTTTTATTTAAAATTTTCTAACCTTGAAATCCTCAATTATTTAATTTTTAATATTATAAATTTTTGCATCGTCTACTTTTTAAAAATCTTTTTGATGTAAAATATTCAAACCATTAAAATTGAGCATTAAAAACCTCGAAATTAAGTCGATATAAAATCTCTGAAATTGAATAAGGTTAAACTTTCAGGAATTAAATCGAATATAGAAGCTAACACGCTTTACAGGATTTATTAATTATATTGCATGAAATTTATGTATATGGAAATATGAATAACACACATAACTTGAGAAAATGTTAAATATCTCTCCTTGAAAGAAATCTTTATTCAAGATTTGTAATTAAAGGTGCTTTAATTTTTAATATGTGCAATTTTATTATGTAGTTTCGAATGTTTTATTACGTAATTTAATTTTATATACTCACAATTAAACACTCGCCAATATTAAAAATGTATAAATAAAAATGCTAAATAATTTTGAAGATCTAAACTTAAGTTTTAAACTCTAGATATTTCAAATTAAAGAAATTTGCACTGTGTATCATCAGAATTGAAACGGTTTTCATGGTCAAACTTGCATAATTTTAAACATTTAATTTGAAAAATTAAAAACTTTTGAATTTTAAAGATTTATAAATAAAAATTCTTAAAATTGAATGATTTTCAAGATAATAAGCCAAGCTTAAAATTATCATTCTTCCCTGTTGAATAATTACCAATTTGAAAAATATAACAAATTTAATCGATTTGTCTGATAAAATTTTGCTAATAATTAATTAAATTGATTTATTTTTCAATTCAATTAAATGGTACCGTATTATTCAATTAAAATTTTGATTTTATTATTTAAATTCTAAATCGAAGGAGTGGCTAGATTCATTGGACTTCGCCGATACTACATTTTCTGTAAGATTTTATAGATATATATTTTTTCTAATTCTGCTGATATACATACAATTACACGAGTTAATTATGAATAATCTTTTTCTTTGTCCTTATAAATATATATCTGTGAAGGAAAAATATAAATTTTATATATAAAATCAAATAATGCTTCTTAATTTATGAAAGTAACTTTATAGAAGGACAAGAAATTTCTTAATGGTGCAAGCTTTTAGGAAAGTTATAATTACCACAACAAAAAATCTAATTCTAAACGAAAAATTCCTTTAATATATTGAACTCTAGCCTACTTGAGCCTACGAGAAATATGAGCATCCTCATTCATTGTCATAAATTTCTTTTTACTATTTTAATAGTTGCTGAAAATTCGGAGCATATTTAACATATTCATATTTTCAGGAAGAAATTTTGTTTGAACCTCCTGAAAAATGTGCAATTATATCAGACAAAATTTTTGAAAATTTTCCTTCAAAATTAGGATGAAAAAATATTGATTAATTTTTCATTATTTAAAGTATTTAAAATAAAATAATAAATATTTCAACGTGAACCTTCTAATTCAGAATTTTCAACGCAATTTTAAGTTTTAAATATTTTACTTACTCTTAGAACAGATGTAGAACGTAATTAAATTTTTTTATTAGGTACATTGAATTTATTTATTTACAAGGAATTTCACAAATTTTTAGAAGAACCATCCATCAAATCACTTGAAATATCACAAATATCATATCACATAATATAATTCAATTAAAAATAAATTTAATTTCAACTTTTGTTTTTAAATTTTAAGTTTAGTTGTTAACCGTTTGAATTACTACATCATTTAGTTCACAACGCTTAATTTAAAAATCTTTTACTGGACAATTTTTCGATTTTATGTCGTCATTTTCAAACCTAAATTTTTAATTGAAAGGATTTCAAAATAAAACAATATAAACTAATAAATGGTTCCTAAAACTAAACTGTATTTCGAGTTTTAAAAATTGTAGAAAAATTATTTTACAATATGATTCTTAATCGGTTTTAAATTAAACAATTTACATATTTTGACCTTGAAAATTCAACTTTTTCAATGCGAAAGCCCTAATAATTAAGCAAATTGAAATGTCTGACTCAAACTTTATAAACTAATTTTAATGTGAAAATACCTTAAAATTAATATATTCTTTAATTAAACGATGTTATTTTATTTAAAATCCGATTGACACATTGCTTCAGTCGAAAGTAGTAAAATTTTAACCCATTCAGTTTGAAACTGTTTAATTAAAAAACTATCTGAATGAGCAATTATACATCAAATATTCAAAGTAAACAAGTTGAAACTGAATCGTTTAAATTAGAAAGCCTTGAATGGTAAAAGCTTCAGAGTAAGACATTTAAACTTTTAACGTTACAATTGTTATTGTAACGTTAAGTAATAATCGAAAATTACTAATTTGAACGGACCAAAATTTTTAAAAAATCAAATTAATTTTGGTAATTAATTTCTGTCCAATCACAAGAGGAGCTTGTTTAGGTTTACATTTTTATTGTGTGGAAAAATGTGAAGTATTGTATTTTTAACATTTTTATCAAACTTCAAATGATAAAATTCTCATTTTTGTTAAATTGGCAGTACATTTTATAATTGTAAAGTTTTTATTGAGTTGGAAGAGATCCATTTTTTTTAATTGTAAAAGGTCGTTTTTTGATTTTCAAGATTTTTATTGTGTTTGAGGAAAGAATTTTTTACTTTCGTTTTTTGCCTAAATTAGAAGAGGACAATTAAAAAATATAGAAAATTCTAATTTTTATTAAATTGGCAGTGCATTTTATACTTATAAAGTTTTTATTAAGTTTGAAGAGATACAGTTTTTTTCAATTGGAAGAAGCTTTTTTTTATTTTGAAGATTTTTAAAGTGTTTGATTTTTTAAAATATATCGTTTTTTAATTGACCTAACTATTATTACAGTAAAGACGATTTTTTGATTGACATTAGGGTCGATCGTATTTATTTGTTTTGTATTCTGCAATTAATTAAAAATATATTAATTTATTTTTTATTAAAAATTCAAATTAGATTTTTTATCTTTTTTATGCCGGACTGAGTCATTGGATTCATCAGTAAGGCTATGTGAATGTATTAACTTAGACATGTTAATTGCTCTAAATTCGTTGCAATCTATATTTTCAAAAAAAAACTTTTTTTTTATAACGTTTTTATTGAGTTGGAAGAGGGACATGTTTCATTTATTCACATTTTTATTAATGCGAGTTGAAATTGAGGACAAATTTTAATTTAGTGAATTTAAAACGATAGCGCGGATTCATATTTTTTAACCAGAGGTCTTTGAAAAATTCAATTTATCAAACTATGAAGGTTTAAGTTTTGAAGTTTAATTGCACTTAACTTAAAATTTTCAATTGAAAAGTGTTAAAGCTTCTATTTTATATGTGTCAATTATTGAAAGTTTAAATGAAAAATTTCGTACAACTTATGTTACTTAAAATTCTTACTTTTGACGATATTTTTTACAAAACTTCTTATTTACCATTATCACTTTTTTACACTCAATATTTTCAAACATAAAAAAAGACTTTTTCTAAACGTGAATACTAATTTTTTCTGGCTCAAGTTTATAATAATACATTAAGAAATACCAGCATCTCTTATTATATTAGGAATCCATATAGCAGGACCCCGATTATCCCTAAATGCTTACATTTTTTTTAAATTATACATACATTTTATTCAAATATTGATATCAAAAGTCTCTCCGTGTAGTTTTTTCTTCAAGTTGACGTTCTTGATGAACGTTCTTTTTTAAATTTCATTAAGTTTATACTGATAAAGTAGTAACAAGATGTGTGATACACATAGAATGGATGGTTTCAGATTTGATAAATTTTTTATAGAAGAAAAAGAAACTTTCCTAAAAATAAAGTGGCACTGAGCGGAATCGATAGTAAGCACGAATCAAGCCAGGACCAGGCTCGGCGCTCGAGCAAGGCCCGGGCCAGATTTAGCGTTTCATTCTATCTTGACCTAGACTTAAATGCCTGGCCAGGGCCTAGTTTTTCCCGGCTTGAGCCCGCTCAAGCCCATGAACAAAGGACCCCGAACTAAATGTATGGGAAAATCGCCTTCTATGGATTTAGCTGAAACTTTTTAATTTTTAAGGTTATAAGTGCCGGATGAAATATCCGTAAAAAATCCAAAAAAATGGACAGTTTTAGCGCTATGCGGCGATAAGCGCTCAAGGTCAGTAAATAAAACGAATTACAACAGATTTTGTTACAAAAGCGATGTCAACATAGAAATCACGGTTCAAATATTGGCCTGTCATATTTTCGCCTACACCGATGACTCATATAGCGCGCTTCTCAAAACGATCAAACGCTAAGCGCCCAAGATTTCAACTTGACTAATTAATCACTTCTTTAAAGGCAGAAATGGTACCCAAAGTAACATTAGTAACTAGTACGCACCTACCGACAATAACTTTCTACTCTGCGCAAGAGGGTTGAACGCTAAGCGCTCAAGATCAGCGAAGAAAACCAATCCTAGTAACTTTAGCGAGAAAGGCGATGTCACTATAAGAATCACGCATCAGAAAGTAGTCAGTAATATGTTTAGCCAAACCAATGAGTTATATTGCGCGCTTCTCGTAACGATCAAACGCTAAGCGCCCAAGATTTGTACTTAACTAAGTAATTACTTTTTTAAAGACAAAAATTATATCCAAAGTAACTTTAGTAACTAGTGCGCACATCGATAATAACAGTGTACCCTTCGCCAGAAGGCCGAAAGCTAAGCGCCCATGATCAGCGAATAGAACCAATCCTAGTAGCTTTAGCGACACAAGCGATGTCTTTATACGAAACACGCATCAAGAAGTGGTCAGTAACATTTTTAGCCAAACCAATGACAATATGAGTCAACACCTTGACACACACTTTAACACGTTGACTCGCAGAGCGCGCTTCTCAGAACGGGCAAACGCTAAGCGCAGAAGATTTGAACTTGACTAAGAAATCACTTTTTCAAAGGCCTTCCACAAAAGAAATGACAGACAAACATACCGTCTTCCATGGAAATAATGAGTGAATGCTGCATGATGAACGACTGACACTTTTTAAAGCAAAAAGCGAACGACTTCAGAATGAACGACGAACTGAAAGTAGGCCTAATGACTTAAAAAAAGTTGAAAACCTCGGCATTCACTTATATATATATATATATATATATATATATATTAAACATATTTTAACAGCATTCACTTATTATTTCCATTGACGATGGTATGCTTGTCATTTCTTTTGTGAAAGGTCTCGAGAGCGGATAGTAATTTTATTGTTAAGCTTAGGAAAAAAATTCCTATCTGTTCCCTTCTGTATTAATTGTTTTGTATTTCTTATTCCCTTTTTGTGTTTAGTTTCTTGTGTTTATTTGTTTAATTTTGTTGTTTCTGAATTTTTCTTTCGTTTTATTAATACATTCCTCTGCCTTTCAAGACCATAAGAGCTATTTTGTCTTATGGTTTAAAAAATGGCATTCAGAGTTCGAGTTAATTGCTATGTGTGCAATAGAGTCTATCAACCAGGAGAAATGGCTCGAATTAATGGAAATAATAATCCTGATAGGCAAAACATTGAAATTTTTAGACGCCATGGCCATTTCTACTGTAAGAGAGTCTTTAATGCAGCGCTTTGTGCCTGGTAACATTGGATTTAATGCGATAAGCAGAGAGGAATCCATTGAAAGACACGTGACATCAATCGCCAATGAACTTTATAATCCACAACCAGAAATTCCCAGAGCTATTTCTATCATCGATGGAACTTATGCTTACATGTAGAAGAGCAATAACTTTCGCGTACTTCGACAGTCATTCTGCAAACATAAACGACGCCACTTGGTGAAACCTGCTCTAATTGTTGCTCCAGACGGATACATACTTGAAATACAAGGACCACATTTTTCTGACTTACGAAACAATGACGCACAAATGCTCATTAACGAATTTGAAAGAGATGTGGAAGGTATGAGAGAATTTTTCAACATTGGTGATATTTTTATAGAGGACCGTGAATATAGAGATGCCCAATCACTTTTAGAACGCTTACGAATTGTGTTCAAGATACCACCATTTCTCCAACAAGGACAGAGTAAATTGGTAACGAAAAAAGCAAACGAAGCTCGGCTAATAACGAAATCTAGATGGATAGTGGAATCCAGAAATGACCACATAAAGTCCATTTTCAAGTTGTTCGAGAAAACCATTCCGATGGATTATGTACACAATCTAAGGGACTTCTTTCGTATTGCTGGTGCCATAATTAAACGAAACCATTCTGTTAACGAGATTCAAGGTGCTTCATCAGAGCTTGCAAGAGAATGTGAGAGGTGTGTTCAAAAAGTAAGGTGACTTTTCAATTTTCGCGGGCTACGTACACTCAAGTTTTAAATTTTTTGTTTTGTTTTGTTGGTACACTCGTGACGATCATATGTTCACAGTTTTGACTATATAGCTCGTGTTGTTTTTCTGGCAGAGGCGTAAAAGATTAGAAGGGTTTAGTGTGCTCAGCGATTTTCTTCTTTAGAAAAAAATGGAGCAAAGAGTTTGCATTAAATTTTGTGTGAAAAATGGAATCCAGTGCCCTAAAACTCTTGAAATCTTGATAGTTGCATACGATGAGTCTCCTCTGAATAAGAAAAATGAGTATAAGTGGTACAAGCTGTTCCAAGAAGACCGAGAGGATGTCGAAGACGAACCTCGCCCTGGACGTCCCAGCACGTCAACAACAGATGAAAACGTTCAAGCAGTGGAAGAAATGGTGTTGAAAAATCGCCGAATTACCATCAGAGAAGTTGCTGAAGATGTAGGCATATCGGTTGGCTCATGCCATGCTATCTTTTCGGACGTTTTGGGCAGGAGACGTGTGTCAGCGAAATTTGTTCCAAAACTGCTTAATTTTGATCGAAAGATCCATCGCATGACCATCGCTCAGGAGATGTTGAATGAAGTCAATAATGATCCTGATTTTCTCAAAAGGGTTATAACTGGGGATGAATCGTGGGGATATGGTTATGACGTCGAAACTAAAGCCCAATCGTCTCAGTGGAAGCATCTTGAGGTCCCAAGACCGACAAAAGAACGTCAAGTTCGGTCAAATGTGAAGGTTTTGCTCACTGTCTTCTTTGATTACCGTGGCGTATTGCATCAGGAATTATTACCACAAGTTCGTACGGTCAATAAGGGGTATTACCTTCAAGTTATGCCCCGTTTGCGAGAGGCGATACGCAAAAAACGTCCGGAACTTTGGAAAAACAATTCATGGCTTTTGCATCACGATAATGCACCTGCTCATTCATCGTTGCTTGTGAAAGATTTTCTGACCAAAAACAGCACCACAGTCATGCCTCAGCCTCCATATTTACCGGATTTAGCATCCAGTAACTTTTTTCTTTTCCCAAAACTGAAGAGACCCATGAAAGGACATCGATTTTCAACGATTGAGGAGATAAAAACTGCATCGCTGAAAGAACTCAAGGCTATACCACAAGATGATTATCAGAAGTGCTTCGATGATTGGAAAAAGCGTTGGCACAAGTGTATTACATCTCAGGAAGATTACTTTGAAGGAGACTACATAAATATTGAGGAATAAATAAATATTTGTTGAGAAAACCATAAAGTCACCTTATTTTTTGAACACGCCTCGTATATAGCGAGAGCTCGTGAGCCAAATATTGTGCAAGCGCGCGTAGAAGTGGACAATATGCGCTACAGACATGCTAATTGGAATCGCCTGCATGAACTTCAAGTACCACAATTTCCTCGCCTTACATTGGAAGAAATACGCGACATAACAATTGGCGTGTATCAAGTAGAACTTACCCCACCTTACGTTCAAGTCAAGCTGCAGCGAGAAGAAGATGAGGAGTTTCAACTAGAAACGCGACTTAATGAACTTGGTTTGATCAGAGTACGAGTATTTTCTCGTTTCTGAAATGCGACAATGTACCAGCTATGGATAGTGTTCAATGAGATCGATGACATAGGACCAGACAATAACAAAACGCTTCTCGGTTATTACTGCACATGTAAGTCAGGGACCAGAACTCTTGGCACTTGACACTCTTATGGTTCCTGGGTTATGCACGTCACCAGCAACACGTAAAGTATCCTCAAACTTCCTTGCTACAAATTATTCTAGACGCTGCTCTTAGAGGTGAACAAGCCAACCCGAATCAAGAGCTAGAAATAGTTTAATATTTCGCAAAAGCTACTGGGATTGGTTCTATTCCCTGATCATGGGTGCTTGGCGTTCGGCCCTCTAGAGCAGGGTACACTGTTATTATCGGAATGTGCGCACTAGTTACTAATCTTACTTTGGATACCATTTTTGTCTATAAAAAAGTAATTACTTAGTTACGTACAAATCTTGGGCGCTTAGCATTTGATCGTTTTGAGAAGTGCGCAATATAACTCACTGGTTTGGCTAAACATATTACTGACTACTTTCTGATGCAGGTACCATTTCTGCCTTTGAAAAAGTGATGAATTAGTCAGTTCAAATCTTGGGCGGTTAGCGTTTGATCGATTTGAGAATCGCGCTGTATGAATCAACGGTGTAGGCGAAAATATCACAGACTACGATCTGAACCGTGATTTCTATGTTGAGCGTTTGTAACAAAATCTGTTGTAATTCGTTTTATTCACTGATCTTGAGCGCTTAGCGCCGCATAGCGCTAAAACTGTCCATTTTTTTGAATTTTTTTTACGGATATTTCATTCAGCACTTTTAACCTTAAAAATTACAAAGTTTCAGCTAAATCCACCGAAAGCGAATTTTCCATACATTTAGTGCGGGGTCCTTTCCACACGGGAGGGTACTTCATAGCAATTATCGACCACTTAAGAAATATTTCAAATATTACAAAATTTAAAAATCACTATAATAATGTTATCAATAATAGTAAAAAAAATTCTCACTAAAACACATTAATCGATAGGTCAATGATTGAATTATTGGCATAGTGATTAGTCTCTAAATTTCATAATGACAATTATTAGCCATTCATCTATCGAAATATAGAGATAATTTTCAGGTTAGAATGCTACTTCTCTTGTATGTCCAATGACCGAATGAAATTTAAATCATTAGCTTTATGGTAAAATATATTTTAAATGTTAAAAAAATTAACCTAACGCCAATTTCGTAAAAATGTAGTAAAAGCTATTATAAAAAATCTGCTCGCCGCGCAGGCACAATCTTATCACGCGCTGCGCGCGCAGATCCTACGATTCAGCGCGCTTAAGGCATTTCTACCACATTCATGCACAGACCTTTCAAAATTAAAGATCAACGAATCGACAACTGTAAGTTTGCGATTGTCAACTTTCTTTTGTTAAAGCTCTTTCGGCTTTAGCGAACACATGCTCGTTACGTATCTCTTGCTTCGCACTCGTTATTGCCCGAAATGTTCAATTTTCTACATTATGTTCAACAATTTTACATCAAACATAATACATTTTTTATGTACCTCTTCCTGGTAGTTTGGTATTTAGATTTTGCAAAATAAAGTTCAAATTGTATTTATCATGATTACTTTAATATTTGGTTCTTATTTTGCGTTGAATTTTATTCATAGCTGCTGCGGGAAGATATATCCTTTTAATAAATTTATATGATTACAATTCATAATACGCATGAAGAGTGAAACATTCTCATTATTATTGCCTTGTTTTTATAATTGTTCTTATTTTTTATACTCGTTTTGTACGATTAAAAAAAATAAGCTTCCTATCAAAACCGTATTCGTAAAAAATATGTAAATCTTTTTTGGTTCAATAAATGTTTTTTTACTTTTTCTCGTAGCTTGCATTGTTGTACTCAAATATAATTATTTTATTTTACATATTGTTTTTCAAAAATAAAACAAAAACTACTTATCCTATAAAACAGTAATTGCTTAAAAATTTGCTATTCATTTTAGGCGCACAATTTTGGTCAATCTATCTCTTTTTGTATCTTATTTTGTTTTCTAGGAAATGGAGTTATTGCTTTTTTATGAGTTTTTTGTGCGATCAAAATTTGAATTTTCGATTTTTTCAATCAAAATTAAAAAAATTTGTGTAGACAGTCTTGTAGGGTCTTAAAAAAGTAACGTTTTTCTTCTCTTGACTTTTTCCCATATCACGCTCAAAAATTTGCAAAATGCTATAACTATTTTAAATTTCTACAAAAAAGCTGCCTAACGAACGCGTCCTTTCTTTTTATATGCTTATAAAGTGTGCGAAAGAGGAATCCAATCGAATAATTTCTTCAGATGTTACCGTGTTTACAGACTACAACGACAGAGACAGACACTGACGTAAAAACTTTTTTTTCTGACTCAGGGGGCTCCAAACGTCAACATTTGATGGAATCGCGAAAGTCATTTTTCACATTAAACTAATACCTTCTCATTAGGATAAGAATGTAAAAATACTGTGTTAAAGCAAAGTAGTAATTTAAATTCGAACAGAATGAGGCTGGAAAAAAGAAGCAAAGGATTGAGGAACGCAAAGGGATTTCCGACATTAATCGCATCCTCTTTAGAGAAGCTCAGTATAAGGTACACAATGTTTGCTACTTCAGTGGGAGATAGTCGTTTGACTAAATGACTACCTTCCTTTGTGGCAAATTCTTTGTCTCAGGAAGCAGAGAAAAAACAAAGGCCTTGTCGAATGATTGGTAATTCAAGAAGCATGACTAGAATTGGATCGCAAACTTGTGGAAAGGAAAATAATTAGAAATATGGTAATTGAAATTTTAATAACTATTTAAATTGAGTACAGTAAATATACATGTATGGGGTATTTCTGCATTATTATGGTATTTCTGATCCGTGCTGAAAGGTTTTGTGTCTATAGAAAATTCAAATTTCTCCTTACTTATTTTTTTGTCTCATGGATTTCACTGAAGTTCTCACGGCAATACACTCTCATTACATCGTACACGATGTTTTATGCGACAATTAGCAAAAAATCCGACAAACATAAGCGTTAAATTGTTTCTTGGGCAAACTAATTTCACCATATCTCGCTACGCGAGTCCGTCAAAGTGAATTCATTCTCCGAATCGATCGCTCGTTTAACAACAAATTTGGTTCGAGATATAAAGGCGGTTTCCTTTTTTTTCTTTGCATGAATCTCGGAGAAGGTTTACCGTGCAAAGAGGCGAGTCATCGCACGTCTCGCACCGTAGAAACACCGCGAATCGAGCGACTTGCGAATATTTTTTGTGATATCGCGCTCGTGAATCATTCTTGCTGCTTTGCTTTTTTGTCACGCTGCTAACAGATAGGAGGCCAACGACGAGGTTCGAAAGTATGGTGCAGAGCGGGCAGAAGGGTGAAAGAGGATGAGGTAGTGATGGATCCACTGGAGGAGGGATCCTCCCTATTTATATTCCGGCTAACCCTCCTCATCAACAGCGTTCATCTTTCCTATTAAAGTAGTAATTTAGCAGGAAATTAAGCCACGCACTCGCCTTCTCGCAGCGTGGCACTGGCACTACACTCTGTGGTTGTCCTGCTTTCCTCCCTTCTTCCTTTATCGCCTCCTGTTTCCTAAACACTTCTCCCTGTTTCTTCCACTGTTCTCCTCTCTCTCTCTCTCTCTCCTTGACATCTTTCTCTATTCCCTCTGACGGCTTTGCCATTCTACCCCTTTTTCCTTCAGTTTCCCGCTCTTAGACTTTATACTGGGTGATGAAAAAACTCTTTATGCCGAAAAGTTGTGAAGTTTGGACGATGATTTTTTTTTAGGAAACTGTTAAAGATCGAATGAATAATAGTAGAAAAAATATTGATATTTAAAAGGCCTATTTTTATCACTAATATCCCAAAACTGATGCAAGTATTTTTTTAAATATTAATTAAATTTCACTTCAATGCTTCATAGTGTTTTGTATGAAAACACTTTTTCGCTGGCATAACTCAACGTTGATATTAGGATGTAAAGAATCCCTGAGCTTGAGGCAAATCAATTAACCCAGAATAATAATACGTTTTATTTAAAACTAAGGAAGTTACAATCATTTATAATATTTGATAAATTGTGTTTTATTACAGGTGTGGAGTCATCAATTAAAATTTTTAATTCAATTTTAGAGACTCTTGGAACATTGCATTTTTTTAAATAGAAGATTAATATAACTATATACCAAACCGACTTGACTTCCTTATAGATTATCACAATTTTTGTTATTTAATATTGCTCCTTTTTCTGTGAGAACAAGAAATAAAAAAGTCAACTAGAAGCTTCGAATTTCGACTTATTATAATATTCGCAAAAATCGAATTTCGAAGATTCAACTTGAATTTTCGAAAATTCGAACAAACCACTGCACAGTGCACACTTCCATTTCCAGTTTGTAAGGTTCAATTCAGCACTGCTTAATTCCAAAATATTTTATTAAAACTTCTATTATTGACGGAGCTTTTTGTCTATCCTGTAAAATTTTGAAAATGCGGGTTGAGCATTTATGTTATACAATTATATTAAAGAGTTATAGAGTTTCACCTAGTGGAACATTAAATTTTGAAATAATTTCAAAAATATTTCGCATTGACAATTTTACGGGATATCCTTGTTAGATGCACAATCGAAGTATGTGGTACCGCAGTTGTAGGAAGAATGTCTGGTGATGCGTGGTGGAATGATGAAATTCAGGCTGCCCAAAAAGCAAAAAGAGAAGCGTACAAGAGAACTTTGAACATCGCAGGTCTTAGCAATGACGAAATAAGTAGACGTAGAAATGACTATAGACGCGAAAACAGGATACTTAAACGATTAGTTAAAGAAAGTAAAGATACAATCAGAGCAGAAGAAGAGTTAAAAATACAAAACGACTTTGAAGGAAGCAGGAAACTACTTTATAAAAAAATGAAAGGAAACAAAAGTTCAGAAATTGTCAACAT
>NC_046662.1:83151407-83161257 GCF_010883055.1 Belonocnema kinseyi | reverse complement strand
CACACTACTCCTTTCCCCTGCCGAGTGAGTCACGCCTACCCCGAAAGGGAAATGGCTGAATGGTGTAATAATAATAATAATAATAATAATAATAATAATAATGTGAGAAAATGAAAAAATACTGCGGATTTTCTTCGCGCTCCTTTTGGCAGTGTATACACATTCTCAGTTTTCTTCTCATTTTATTAGGAATCATTCAAAAAGTGTTGCCGAATTCGATAAAACAAAAGTCATAAGATGCGTATTTTGGACTCTCTTCTTAATTTTACGAACAATGTACATTCTTGTGCTTATATGCACAATAGCGGAAATAGAAAAAAAAGAAAAAGAAAATAGAAAATATTTCAATAGAATTATCGCTACACAGGTGAAAATATACTTCCATAAAACTATTTTCATTAATAATTTAAATTTCAAATAACAAAATTTTTTGGTGTTCAAATTTGAAGAAGTGCTTCGTTTTTTTTGTGATTTTTAGCTAAAACTGCGATATAGAGACAGAAGGAATTTTTTTTAAGAAACTTTAGGGGAGTGTTTTGACTATTAGAACTTAGCGCAAATAACTTTTTTCGATACGCCTTAATGAAGAACACTTATATAGGAATAAATGTATTTTTTTAGATTGATTTAACTAATTTTTCGAAGTCTATCCTGAAATTCTGTGTTTTCCAGTGGAAACTTTGGGAACAGACTTTTAAGCATAAATAAGCTGTTTTAGAACCTTAATATTGATCCCTATTTATAATTTTTGGATTCATCAACTTACTCAAATATTGCCTATAAGCATAAATCATTCAAAAAATGATACAGGCATACATTTATCAATGTTTGCTGATTTAATTTCCCATTTCTCAACAAAAGTAACTTAAATTTTGAAAATTTGCTAAAAAGTACTTCGATGTAATTAATTCACTCGAATGTGATTTTTGAAAATATGTATATTAAATCATGAAAATGGGTAAAATTTCCGGGACTTCAATTTCACAACTTTTTGGAAAACGAGCTTTATAAGGAAATGAAAACGTTTTTTCAATAAAATCAAATTTTCTCATTTCTCTCGGAAAAATTAAAAAATACAATTAACAGTGTCGGTGAAATTTTAATCACTTAGAAAAGTTCTACAGAGATACGTTTTGCTCTTGTGTCATATCTTCTGCAACACATTGCCTGTCATTTTTTCCAATTTTTTCAAAAAGTTCCTACGAATTGAAAAAAGCATTCCATCAGTCTTTTGCATGCTATTATTTTTAATTAAAAAAATGCTTCTCGCCTAGTTTGCGCAAAAAAACATATTACGTCGCTAAGACATTATCTGATTTGAAGTGTAGAACCTATCCCATTTTTAATTAATTCAGTCTTATTCACATTTTTTATTTTTAAACGGAGAATCGTGAAATATTTTCTTTATGTGAAAAATGTTCATAAAGCTTCAAATAAAAAATGTCAGAATTTTTTAATGATCTGATGTAGGTAGAACTTCAGAAAAACAATTTCCTGATACAGAATTTTGAATTTGAGTTTAAATGAAAAAATTAAAGATCCTTATTATATCTTATTCTATCACATAAAATTGATCTATAACCACTTAAGCGTCTAAAATTTGCCCAAAAGGAACAAAAGCAGCGATCACCTAGTATCATCGGGGAAGAGAAGAAAGGAGAGCGAGAAGAGTAAGAAGAGGTGGAGGAGAAGGATCCTTTGTTCCGAGCTTTTTGCTCCATAAATTAACACTCTGCTTATTAATTGTTAGCGTTTGACAGTTAGAGAATTATCGCTAGAGTAGGTGACTCATAGTGAATTATTACAGGGGTAGTATTATAACAGCGATAAGGAAAATGAGCTCATTAAAGTTGAACAATCAGCCCCCCTAAAGATCTTCATTATAAAATAATGTCTACATTTTATTATCATTAAAACACTATCTGTACAAATTTGACCCATATATACTTATGTTTTCCTAGCTTTAGTACATTCAGGCGTGGAACTGCAGGGTGATGAAACCGTTCAAATTTTTATATCTTGCTAACAGATACAGAAAAAATATAAATATTTAAAAAATTTGTCCATTTTGAAACTCCTATTAATCCACTTGCTTTTCGCGTGATGTTGTCTAGTGGCTTTTTCTGTCTTGTAAGTTTGATAATTTATTATACTATGCGTCAGATTTAACATCATCTATTAAAAAGTGTGATGCACAATTTGAAAATTATTAGGTTTTAATAACTTAGTTTCACGATCTTAATTTAAGAATACTTCAATCTTAAACGGAATTTGGAATTATTTAATTTTTATCAGTTCAATCAAGATTGAATCAATTATTTGCATGGCTTCCATTACGAAATTAAAATTTTATAATATTGAAAATTAATCAATTCCGATAGGTAAAAGTGACAGCGAATTTTATTTGTAAAAAAATTTCATATTTTAATAATAAAATGCATCAATTTTTCAAAGTTGCTTCGCTTGAAAAGCTTAAATTATAAAATATTTTTGTTAATTTTCTGAATTTTCAAACTCTCAGTCCAGACGTATGCTAATTTTTTAAAGTTTAGTTTGCTACGTTATAGTTTTGTTAACCAGATCAAACTAATTAAAAATTTACAGTTCCTTATACTTTTTTAGAATTATTAAATTTTCACATGAATTTAATTGAAATCTTTCAAGTTTTGAAGGTTTCCGATATAAAATTTTAAATTTTAAAAACAAGCATTACGTAGATTTTGTGCGGGTACTATCATATGTAAAGATTTATGACTCTGTTAACGCCAATTAAAAAAATGAGGTGCTTAAAATACATTAGACCGTATGAAATTCATTTTGACACACCTTAAACTATTAATAATAAAATCACCTTGAACCTTTTTAATCTGTTGAAATCAAATAAAATCCCTTAAATATCTCGTGAAATTCTACGAAATCGGTTTACATTTCGTTAAATTCTAGAAAATGTATTGAAATACCTTGTGAGATTTTCAAATCCCTTACAATCATTGAAATCGTCGGAAATTTTAATAAATCTGTTTAAATCCTTTAAAAATACATATCTTAAAAATACAATCTTAAAAAAGATTCGAAAACCTTATAGGTCCTATAAAATCCTTCTAAATAATCCGAAACTCTAGAAACATTTTAAAACTGCGTACAAATTTTCTACTTTCTTAATATCATTAAAATACTTGAGAATTTCTTCAAATTTGTTATGTATTTTGAAATCTTTGGAAGTCGCTTTATTCTTATGAATGAATTCTGTGAAATTGATTGAGCTCTTATAAAATCCGTAATATTCCTCGAAATCGATTGAAATATATATGGAATTCTTTATTATCCTAGGAAATTTATTGGAAGCCTTTGAAATCCCTTAGAATTACTAAAATCTTCAAAAGTCTTAAAGAAGCCCTCAAGAATCATCTACATAACTATTCGTGAATCTTGGAAATCTTCTGAAATCCTTTTGAATCTTTCTCAATATCCTGAAATCTTGTAAATTCCGTGAAATCCTTTAGAACCTTTCTGAATTCTAAGAAACTTAGGAAAACAGCTATTAAACAAAATATTATAAAATGTTTAGAATTTCTTTACACCAATAAAAAACCATTAACTGCCGTAAAAAACCGTAAAACCGACGGTCGTGAAATCTTTTTGGTCTTTTAAAATTCTTTAAAGCCTTCAAAGCTTTTCAGCTTTGAACACTCCTTAAAAAAAAATTCTTGGAAATTCTACGAATACTCTTGAAAGCTATTGAAATCCTTTGCAATCCCTTAAATAATTAAAACCTGCTAAAATCCTTTTAAATTTCTGGAAATGTTTGAAGTATTTTGAGCATTTAAAAACATAGTATGGAACGGCTTTCAGGACCGTTCTGGAAAACTTTAATCGGGTTGATTGTTGATTTCCAGTCCGCTTCTGAATATTAATTTTCACCAATATACATAATATGTTATTTGTTTAAACATGAAAATATTTAAAGGAAAGAACCTAATCTTTTTCCAGACCGATTAGATTGCTTGATGAATTGATTTATTAAAAATTAGTAGATTTCAATTATTAATACTTTAAATTTCTAAAAATGCTAATGATTTTAATTATTTTATATTGCAGTTAAGCATTCAGTATTTGAATTTAATATTTCTTCAGCTACGAAATTTGTAATTTTTATAATTGGGAAAAATGTTTGATAACCGGGAGCTAATCAGAAACTTGCTCGTATAGAATAATATTAACGATGTAAAATAATATATAAAGTTATTAATATTTATAATGAGTCATAGCTCTCTGCCTATACAATTTTTCGACCCCCCCCCCCTCCAGAAAAATCACTAATCTGGATCCTCATCTGAGTAATTTTAAGAAAAGTGGATTTCAGAGATTGCAATATAAAGCGTGGTAGCAATACGTAAGTGACATTGAGGAATATTTTAATTGTCGCCCCGTACTTGGAAGTTCGACTGATTTAAAGCATGGGGCAGAAGGGTTGCAGTCTTCAATGAGTCAAAGAACAAAGAAAAGCGCTAGGGTGGGCGGCAATAGAAGGTATGGCCGGAGATTCAAGCGGATGAACAGAGGGGGTTGATCCGCGTATGAAGGGCTGTCAAAAACCTAATGAGAGGTGTGACTGCACATGTTCGCAGACTCTGGCGTTATTACTCAGATACTGGAGCAGAAATTAAAATTCGAATACGTGACTCACTCGCAATTCAACCTAATGGCAACAACTCTTTATTTAACAAACGGAAAAAAATATTTCTAGCCCCTATCTCATAAATAATTAAACAATCATCTGCATGTGCTCAAAAAGCCGGCTATTCGTGCTAAAGTTTTGGAGAAAATAGCCCCTTCCCCTTCCCCTAGAATTCATATAAAGAAACGTAGCTGTCCATACCGAAATTTCCGTACCCGTAGTGACGGCCAATGATTAAATAACGTAATAAAGTACACTGAAGTTCAACTTTTTACAGGCTTTACAGCACAAAATGATCTAAAAAGGTTTAAATAGAGTAGGGTTTTTAACGAAAATATAGGAATAATAGGGAAATAAATTCTTTTAAATAAAATTAATTGAGGTAAGGGAGAATAGCCTAATGGGGCGAACTCAAATCTTTCGCTCAATTAAAAGAATACTATGAGCGATTTTGTTGGAGGGTCAATCCATTTCTTGAAAATCAGAGTTGGGGGTCTATTGCTTTTGATCAAACTCAGTGAAACTTTTGTTTTGGGTGACTGAACCTTATGTTTAAGATAGTTTTCCAAAGTTTGGAAAATTTCATATACGACTTTCTTGAAAACAGCATTTGCAAGTGAAATTTTAAACTAAAAAGTTTATTTTCAAAAATGGTTTTGAAAAGGATCATGAACATTTTAATGAAAGAAAAAGAGACGAATTTTAAACAAAATATATTAATTTTTAAATAAATAATTGAATTTTCAGGCTCAAAATAAGAGTTAAACTTTTAATCAAAATAAATTTTCTACAAGAAACATGAACTTTCACTCCTAAAGAACGAATTTTCAAAAAAACAATTGAATTTTTACCCAAATAGTGTACCTTTTAAGCTACAAAGATTAATTTTCGAGCAAAAGGATTAGACTTCAAACAAAAACCGTGGCGCTTTGAACCAAATAGTTGAAGTTTGAAATCGAAAAGCAATTATTTTAGAAGATGGTTAAATTTGTTGAAGAAAAATGAAAAGTTCAACAAAAAAGGATTTATTTTCGACCAATAAAGGTGAATTTTCTACAAAAAAGTTCACTTTTAACAAAGAGAGCTAGATGTGTTTTCAACAGTATCAAAATTTAACTAATTGATCGATTTTTCAATTAAAAATGATTAAACTTTAATCAAAAAGTTTTACATTTTCAACCAAATATTTGAATTTTTAATTAAAAAGTGACCAATTGTCTTTTAAAAAAGACAGACGTACAACAAAACATTGGAATTATCCACAAAAAAAAAACATTTTTTAAAGAATAGATCAATTTTCAAAAAATAATTGAATTTTGAACAGGATAGTCGAATTTTTGACCGAAAAGAGATCAATTATAAACCAAAATATAATGCTACATCTTTTATTTAAAAAATAACTAAGTTTCTGCAAAAATATTTTGACTTTCTTATTGGAATCTATTAATTCTTAAATTTTTCTTTCGCGGTGGTTTTCCACCTTTCAATTAAGATTTATAATCTCTAATTTTAAATCATGAATTCTCCTCTCATTCATACTCCTAATATTAAAAATACTGTTCAGTCAATAAGAAATTGAAATTACAATTCTGATAAGGATCAATATCCTGTGTACTTTGAATAGGATCAGATTTTTATTTTTAAAAATATACCCCCAATATCGGCAGCTTAAAAGTCACGGTACATTCAGAAACCAGGATTTTATTAACAAGGGATATAAAAAATGCAGTATTCAACGTGCAATGATTTTAAAACGAACGCCATTTTTTTCTGATATATGCGACATTTCGATGCTCGAACGTAACTGTCAATCACTCCTCCTGTAATTTCTCGACGTGGAAAGTCATCTGGCAATAGAAAAATAAATTTCGCACGCCAGACACGGGTCGAATTCGTAGTGAACGTGCTTTGCGAATCTTCGGACTCATGGGTGCATTTACAAAATGCGCGATCCCCATTTTAAATCACAGCATGCCACGAGCCATGGGGAGCAGTTCAGAGACATAGGCGCAAAGTAGAGGGGTACCCCATAAAACAATGCTCCCACATCTGTCAGCCTCTTCTACTTGCCCCTTGCCTCCCCTAACCCCCTGCTAGCTACCCCTTCAAGTCCCTAATTATACCACCCCGAACCACCATGGTACGTCTGTATTATGCGTAGGGACCACTTGGGCACGCACGGGGTGAAAGAGGAGATGCCCTTGTAAAATAAGAGCGAACGACGGTCAAGACAGGGATCAAAACTTTTTCATGAGTTCATGACATTTGCAACCCTTGCAGAAAAACCTGCACTGAAACGAGTAATCACTCGAGTACCGAAGGGCTCTTGAATTTCTCTCTTTTTTACCCAAAGGGCAAAACTTATTCCAAGCTTTGATGGTACTATAGGCACATTCATATACTGTAGCCTAGTAATAATATGATTTTAAAAAAGTTCTATGGAGTTTAGGTATAATATGAGGAATGATGTAAAGATTTGGAAACACCAAATCAAACCATTCTTCGACCGACAATGCAATAATGACCGTGACCGTAAGGAAGAAGAAATAATTTTTATAAAATTCATTAACATGAGGAAACTTGTTTTTAGATGCTTGAGTAAAACTAATTGAGATTGGCCACAAAACCTAATTTTCAAAATATCATGCTTTTTCGCTAATTTTTCCCCGACATAGCCGATTTCCATGAAATAGCTATAAATCCGATTGCTGGTGTTTCCACTTTATTTGTATTTAAAATTGTATGGTGCTCATATAAAGAGCACTTTGCTTCCTCATTATGATTAATAAGGAAATATATTTGCTTCCTCACAGAGAAAGCTAAAATAAAAAAATACATATAGATCAGTCGAAACGTCTCTAATCAAGAATTCTTTTCCATTCTTGCATACATTTTCATAAAAAAAGTTTTTGTTGTAAGAAGCTGATTTTTAAAATGATAATAGCCCTAATCTTCGTAATATTCAATACAATTTATTAACTCTTAGAGAGCAGACGTCTTCCCAACAACACGCGGAATATAGGGAGTCCATCGGACCCCACGTTTAAAAGTGGTGAATTCTAAAGCCCCCAATCAATATGTTTGAATCCGTAGCGTATCAGAAGTTAGTTGCAGCCTTTCGAAATACGATGCAATAACCTCGATAACCAAATTGCAACTTTGAATAAAATTTGGGATGGGATCTGCTGGACCCCCGGTACTCTCTAAGGGTTAATATTATGGTCCAACGTATTCGCCTCAAATCAGTAAATATTTTATATTCTTGCAATCAACTTTGAATTATGCGAATGCGAACATTTGCACTAAAGAATAGATTCCTTCAAATAATATAAATGAACATCAATTCCTTACTCCTAAATCAAATGCATTAATATTATGGATCAATCAATTCGTTTCATGTCAAGGAAACTTTTATATACTTGTATCAAAGCGAAAAAAGGTACTAAATATTTTTAGAAATCCGTTGGTCAGTTTTGAAATATTAGCTTTAAAAGTTTTATCAATTTTTTTTAACCGTCTGCACACACATTAATTTACACATCCGCGCACACTCCTACATTCGGATTATTGCCTGGAAACATTTGTTAGACATTTTTACAATAAAAAACGTTAATTCCAGGTGGTTGAAAAAAATGCCGAGTAAATGTTGAACAGTACCAAATGATTAAAACGAAATATAGAAAATTAAAAGAAAATGCACTGCTATCAGTTAAGCTGTACTGAATGTAGAGAAAATTAAGGAAAATGAAAAAAATTCGGTGAGATTAAGAAAAATTCAAGTAAAATAAACATAATAAACATATGCAACAATTAAGTTAATTTAGTAAGTTGAAAATATGTATAAAAAAATTCAAAAGAATGATTTGAAATTCAAGGTGAGTTTAAAAGGCTTCAGGATTAATTAAGCAAAAACTAAAAAAAAAAAAAGAGGATTGAATTAAGTAATAGTTATACCTCCTCAACTTATTTTTTTTCAATGCCAACATTGAAATAAACTCAATCTCGCCATGAGGCAAACTAGAGTGAGGTGAATAGAGAGATAAAATAATTTTAGAACTCGAAAACGTCTTAACATTGACAAGTTTCTTTTTGGGGCCCCCTTTAACCTGCGTAGAATTCAAAATAAATCGATTAGTATCACAGCCCGTGCAGCGGATCTGGCCCAGATATGGCCCTATTAATTTTTTATTTCTATAATTAGTAAAATTACCAAAGTTTTCATATTATTATTTTTTCAACTTTACATTTGACAAGACTTCAATTTATAAATATTCTACATTATATATCATCATACATTATATATCATCATACATTATATCTCACTTTCAATATACTACATTACATTATATGTTTGCCTTGCTTGAATTTATCGATAAGGGTTTATATTTTGAAGAAAACTATTATGCTTTGACAAACAATGTTCAAATTTAGAGCTATTACACACACACAAATGAGTTTTAATTATAAATATTTTTTAATCCCCTTAATATCATTTTGTAATGATTTTTGTTTGACTAATTCACATGGGGCACGTGGAGTGAGATTTAAAAAGGGAGGTTATGTTCGAGAAAATATAAAAAGCATTTAATTTATAATGTTACTAATCCGGAAATTCATACATTTGGTATAAGGTTATCTTTATTTTCAGAATATCAGCAACAAAATATAAAATTCAAAAAAGCTGGAAAAAATTTTTTTATTTGCAGAAATAGTAAATTCGATCAAAATGACGACGCTTTCTCA
This sequence comes from Belonocnema kinseyi, assembly GCF_010883055.1. Taxonomy (NCBI): domain Eukaryota; kingdom Metazoa; phylum Arthropoda; class Insecta; order Hymenoptera; family Cynipidae; genus Belonocnema; species Belonocnema kinseyi. The sequence goes on along the minus strand of NC_046662.1, from coordinate 83,151,836 downwards.
AATACATTGCTGGAAATCTTCAGAAGCTGAAAATGAATGGTGATGTTAATTCTAGCGAATTAAATCTTACCCTTGCTTCATTGCTGATATAAGAAATATCATCAACAATTCTATTATTCCGAACTCGCAATCTACTATTTGCTTTTGCCATGTTAAGTTATATGAAAGAAAAACAATATGACGACGATGACAGAAAACTTGACATAATCTTGTCTGATGTGGAAAATCCGATCAGGCCCAGATCGGAACTGGGGAATAAGTTGAACAATTTCTGAACAGGAGTAAAAAGAAATATTAAAAAATGTTACACCTTAACTTCCCAGATGAACCTATATACCAGGTGTATACATATGAAACCGGTATTTTTTCAAGAAAAAAACACATTTATTTCAAGAGAATGATAACAAATATTTTATTCAAAGTATGCGC
>NC_046662.1:83141975-83151307 GCF_010883055.1 Belonocnema kinseyi | reverse complement strand
TAAAAAAAAATACGTGTCTCTTATTTTTCGATGTACTACAACATATTGCAGTTTCATCAAAATCGGTGAGGGACACCTGGGATAGTTTCCTTGTTAGTACATAACATCGGAATCAATTCTTTTCTTCGTACATTTATTTAACACAATTCAACACTTTGAGACGATACAAGGCGTAACCTCAAATGGCGTGGCATCGCTTAGCGCCATGAACTGGCGCGAAATGGCAGAATGCCATATTAGGAAATGACTTCTGATTGGTGGAACTCATTACAGCTCACTAATTCGTTAAGCATCACGCTCGATTACTATTGAATTAGTAAAGCGAAGTTACTAAATAATAGTGGACCATGTTTACTAATTGATATAAGTAAAAATTTGACTAATTTGATAGTAAAATACTCACTATTTTAAAAGTAAAATCTCAAATTATTACTATTTTGTTAGTAAACGATACATTTACTATTTTCATAGTGAAATTGTCACTAACTCAGATTTGGCGAGCTAATTCTATGGTTTCGCTGTAAAGATATAAGATTGGAAAAATGTTTCGTAGCTGAGTTTGTTAAAAATGATAAATATTAGTTTTTTCTTTAAGATACATAATCAGCCCAATTTTGTGAATTAATGACTTACCAATTTGAGTTGATCTAGATGTAAATTTCACGTTTTTGGGCTTCATAAAGCTAAAATAAAATTCAGAATTTCTGCAAATTTAATGATTTATTTGCTTTATCCTTTTCGATTTCTAAAATTATAATTTGCAATGTTGTCAAAGAAGATTTTTTTTATTGTACCGGTCTCAGAGAAATCTTAATTTTTAGATTTGTGAATAATTGTTAGTGCGTTACATACGCAATCGCAACTCTCGTCAGTCGAAAAGACATACATAGTATAGACGAAGCTTAGGTATGGAATTACAAATCGATTGATTTGAAGGGGTGCTATAGGTTCTGCACAGGGAAATTAACATCGTGTTTTTAATGCCGGGGATAATTGTAAGAGGGTGGAATAATACGAGGGCTGTACAGACCGCGTCAGAGTTCGTTGCGCAAAAGCAGTGACTCTCCCTTTTTGTCTTAGACTCTAGATGCAGAGTCTTTAGGTAACTTTTGTATTACATCAGAATTAACGCCAAAATTATAATTTAAGTTAAAGATGAATAAAAATTAATGTCTGTAAACTTCATTTTTCATTGAAATATTGTGCGGTTCAATTGAAGAAAACGTATTTTTTCAGAAGTAAGGAGATCATCGTACAGAAATGTGGAATAAATGTATATTTTCTTCTATAATTTAGTATATCTATGAACTTAATTATAGGGAGAAACTAATTTTCACAAATGGAGAACCACTGACTCATTCTAAGGTGACTCACAATCACTCAGCGGTTCAACAACGCTTACCCTCAGTTCAACAGTTCAACCATGCTGGTTACATGAACCGCAAAAATCAGTTCCATTAGTATAGTTTAATCTGCCGATGAATTAATACCAGTTTAGCAGGATTCATTATTTTCGAAATTGTCCCAGGCCAGATTGAATAAAATGACCAGGAATGACCATATATGACCGAATCCCAAATTGAATGCAATTTGAATGTATCTGAAGTTATATACATAGTTATTTATAATGAAATAAATGTTTTGTTTTAGAACTAAAGGTCTTTTGAAAAACAAAAATAAGATTTTAATCTAGATTTAGACTAAGAATAAGGCTTAATTTAAGGTTTTAAAAAGTTAGGCCCATTTTTTGAATTTTAAAACTAGACTCTTTTGTCTTAGCATCAAACTTTTATACAGTGTAAGACATGTTTACAGTCTCTATTTTAGAATTTTTATCTTTTAAGCAGTTCTTCTTTTCTTTTTGATTAAAAATGATATAACATTAATTACTATTTCGTGTTATGTTCTTGATGTTCTGAACGTTCAAATGAATGAAACTTTTTATTAAAACAGTGTAAAACAATGAAGCAGTGTAAAAATAGTGGATCATTAAATTGAAAGTAATGTAATTAGAAAGGAAACGTATAAAAAATATTTTCATTTTTTAGTAGAAACCATACGCTTAGATAAAATTAAATTGGAAAATATATTTAGTTCATTTGAACATTTAAAACATCAGCTACATGGTCATTCTTACATATTTGAGGGTTACATGCCTTTAACAAATATAGTAAATTAGGGAGACCACCCTACAGTAGATAATGAAACTATATTAGATAATTCTTGATTATAAGCGCAGATATAAGAAAGATAATCAATTATAATAATTTAAAATATTAACACGCATCGTGACCTAACTATTAATCACATCGCAATTATTATTTTGCATACATTAGTATTCTTAATTAATGATTACACAATCTTGCAAATAATGGGGTCTTGTCAGTTATTGGAAAGTGGAGGGGCAATTTCAATGTAATTTTTTACGCATAATCCACATGCGGATTCGGAATTAGCCCATCATGTCAGAATTTTAAGATATTTGAGGTTATTTCGCCAAAAAATGGCGTTTTTGCCTACATTTAAGGTGATGTACAGAAGACACACAATTTTTTGAGATTTTTTCTTTAGTTGGATCATATAGAACTGCTCTTTCTCTTTAATTTGATAGTCGCAAAGACCAATTACCATTTTTCTTCACCAAGTTACACCAATTTGAAATTACGAGATATGTTTCATTATGTCTTGAGCATTTGCTTTAAATACTTTGAGGCAGACATTTTCTACTGGGTGTTTTCTCTTGAAAATTTGTACTTGGTGGTGTCCGGGGTTGTTAGAATCCAAAAAATGTAGTCTTCTGTACATAACCTCAAAAGTATCCGAAAACGCAATTTTTGGGTGCATAGCCTCAAATATCTTAAAATCCCTATGTGATGGGCCAATTTTGACTACGGACTCGGATTCTACGTAAAAAATTACTTCAGAAATGACCCTCCACTTTCCAACAACAAAACCATGTTGGCCTGTGTTATCTACTGTAGGGCCATTACCTAATGTACGGTAGTCTTCCCAAAATAGTAATGAGAAGTAAGCGAACAAAACATGAAAAATCGATCCGAGATAATTCTTAAAAAATTAGACAACTTTTTTATCTCAAAGACACACGAAATAGAAAAAAGTTTACAACAGTATCAAAGAAAGCGAAACTATCTACCTGCTTATCAGATATTATTGGAATTTTAATGGGATAAATCTTTTTTATGAAAAAAGGGTCAATAATCATATTCCTCGAGTTCTAAAAATTCTAAAACCATGTACCCGTGTAGAAATAGCCAGGTTTGACACGACCAGAAGAAGGTTTCTGGCCAGAATCTGACCAGATCGAACCGGGATACTATTTTGTTAATTGCGCAGCTGGGATCTGACCGAATTCCCACCGGGACCCAGTCGGGCCAAAAATGGTGCATAATAGAAGTATCATAAACTTAAAAATATCTTAAGAAATATCCACAAACAAGTGCCGTAAGTGGGTCGTTTGTAAATATCTGACAGGCGAAAGACCAATTTTTTGTGTTTTAGGTGTTTTTTTTATCAATTATGAAAGAAAAATTAAACTAATTTTAATTGCATGGTTTCCCTCTTTTGGCTCTGTTGTTCCCCGACTTTCCGTGACTGCGAAATCGTTGACCAACTTTTTTTTTTCAAAGATAGTTTCCCAGTGAAACTATACTTATTTTCTTGTGATACGATTTTTACTTACTTTTAATGTATTTATATATTATCTTGAATAATTAAAAAAAGGTAATAAAAAGAGAAATAACTTTTTCCGAACAAGGTTTTGAATTACGTTATCATGCTTGCACGTAGTAACGATTCGGCGACTTCCGGAGTCTTTAATGGTAAAAACGCACTAAAACGTCGGTGGACGCCAGGTTATCCGTTCAGAAATTTGTTAAATTTCACAAAATTGTGCCCAATTTTCAGGAGCAAGCGAATTATTTATAAAGGTTAGTGAATTATTTTGTTAATAAGTAAGAATTATTAATATTCTTCAACGATAATGTTAAATCAATTTTCTCAACCGGTTTTAGAGGTTAGGATATCACGTGAAACCCCTGAAATTTATTTTATCTCTTGTAAAAGAACCAATGCAAACTAAGTTACGCTTAAGGTAAATTTGTTATGCAATTTAACTTTAATTCCTTGCAATTCAATTTCTTACAGAAACTTAAGAACCATAACCTATATTTTAGTACGTACATTGAATCAATGTTTGTAGTTAATATATTTATTATTATGAATGCAGTTCCTAAATTGAAATTCCAACATCTTTTTACAGATGGAAATAAGTGCTGACAAAGATTATTATCTCTACCAGTTGGTAGAATATGTTCGCTGTGGTAAAAATGCTCCAGTAAAATGCGATCGAGGAGCACAGTGAAAAACCGGTCGGATTCCGACAGGGTTACCCTATTTGTATCCCGGATCCGATTAGGTAACCCGACTGGGAGCAGACTGGGTACACCCGGCCGGGATCCGACCAGCGCAGCGTGACGAAGCCAACCAGAATCCGACCGGGCAGCCGACCAGATTCCGGATACAAGCAGGGCAAACCTGCCGGAATCCGGCCCGAACCCGGTCATAATTTCTACAGGGGTCGAACTCATTTCATCTGAAAATGTATGTATCATGGTTTGTTCGCTTATTACGCAAATAGAATTTTTTAAATTTTGTGAGTACTTATTTAACTCTTATCCACCAAATTCAATTTAAAAAAATTGAGTTAAAGTCATTTTTAATGAGCATTATTTACTATAATGTTATCAGGCCGATCAAAATGATGTGTCTGCTTGTACCCCATAAAAAATTCAATTAGCTCTTATTGTTCTACGAAAATTGAATATAAAATATCAATCTATCCATTAGTTGTGGAAAGTGCGCGAAATTAATGAAAAATTGGTTATACTGATTTATTTGTGGAAATCTGGATTGAGAATAGAAAATATGTGTGTTATTGAATTTCATTTCATTAAAGTAATTTGGGCCTAAATTACACTTAATTTCTAGAAAAATATAACTCACTTACTAAAATTCGGCTGAAAAAAGAATCATAAAACGTAAGGAAACGTGTTTGTAATTTGAAAATCTACAGATATGTTTCTTGCAGTTTCATTATGTGTGTATATCTTTATTTAATTAGGAATTATTTTAGTAGTACTGATTGCTTGCATAAAATACTCAAAATAGTTATAAAAGCAAGTTCCATTATTTAAAATGTGAGCGTCTGCCCAATTTCTAATTAAAATAAATGTGTATAGTTGTATAATAACAGAAATGTTAGGCAAAAAAATCCATCTAAAAATACGAAAATTTGGACGACAAATTCTACGGAATGAATTTGTTTAATATACGTAAAAAGCACTAAAGCTGAAAAAATAATATCTAAATTTAAAAAAAAAATTTATTTGAAAAAGGTATAAAACTCACCAACAACAATTATTTTAATAATAGGTTTTTATCAATTTTCTTCTTTCTGTCGCTTCTTACTAAGTTTTTAAAACGAATTGTCTAAGCCCAACCAAAATATTTTTGCTACGCTTACCGAATATCGGTGAATCTAGCCACCGCTTTCCAGGTCTCCTGAGCTCATCTTAATACTTCTTCTGCGCTCACCAAATTTCAGGGAAGCTAGACACGGCTTTTATGAAAATAGTTGAATTTCAATAATCATTTCTTACTTCTTCGGGGAAAATATTCCCTACAACTTCACTGTTTCCAATAATTCAATAATTTTTTAAAAATTGGTAAGAAGCGACAAGTAAAAAACGAACTACTTAAAACATTGTTGAAATATTTTTGTTTTAATTTTTTAAATGTATTCACCAAAAATAATTTCTTATCTGAAACTACATTATAAATAACATTATTTTAATGCTTAAAATCATAGAAAAGCTATTTTTGCAGAGATCTGACTTGTTTCACGACAACTACCTTAATAACCTCTAAATTGTTAATTATTCTTATATTGAGAACAACGAGCAGTGAAAAATTAACTGATTTTCTGAACTAAATTTCGAGTTACCTGAATTCATATTTACAACCATTAAAAATTAACTTTAATGTTTATTTAAGCTGTTTATCACCATTAAGAGACTTGATTAATGATTGAAATAATAGTTATTTATCGACATAATACAAATAGAAACATTTTTGGATTCCCTTCCTAGGATAGGGGGGGGGGGTTATTCACATACAAAAGGTGTAACGTCAAAAATTGAATTATTTTGAGATCCTAAGAGATACTTTCACACAACTTTGTATTTTTTACACTCCTTTACATATAAGTTTTGATTCGATCCTGATTCCGATTACTTTTCTCTAACAATATGCTCTTCTCGATTACTCTTTCTTGTCAATACTATCATTGTTATATTGTAGCTCAGCACAAATTAAACTTCCGGCCATTAGAGAATTGATCCAGCGCGGAATGGAATGTAATATCACGCAGAGTGAAAGGTGGCGGTGCGAGAAGGAAAGAGTGAGAGAGCGATAGACACTGGAGAAAGAAAAGGGGTGAGTGAGAAGGGGGTGGGGAGGGGTAGGATGAGAGTCGGTGGATCTTAATTATAATTCTTGGCCGCAAAGTTCCAGCGAAAGCTCTGCAAATGAGGCTGGCGCCCGTCTGACACAACGATCGCCCTCAGCATGCATCCTTCCCCTTTCAACCCCCAAACGCTTTCGCCAACACCGACTAAAAGATGGTGTAGGTGCATTTTGTTCGAGGGTGGTGAAAGGGTAGTCGTGACCGTATAGAGGTGCGCTCTCTCGAACAAACCTCTCCCCATTGCTATTCAAAACGTACAAAACCATTTAAAAATGTAATACCCTCGAGTGGGCTTGGGTGGTGCGGGTGAAAAAAGAGTGCGCGTGATCCGACCGTGTGACTACGTAAGTAAAATATACTGCCATCGGCGTAAAGCTTCGGTCAAATAATCGTGATTTACCGTGGTAAGGAATTTCGACGCGATTAGAGAAGTAAAACAAAAATATTTGAGAGAGGGTGCGGAAAGATCCCTGTCCATCCAGTTCGATTTCTATCAAAAATAAATTTTCGTCCGGTATGATGAATCGGTATAATAATCAAGTGAACAACACCACTAAGAATACAGGACGTTTGGTATGGTCCGATCTAAAAAAGCAAGTAGTCTCGGGTGGTAAAAAAATCGATTTTCGAGCTACAGGGTTAGGAACCCCCCCACCCTCCAGTTTCCATTTCGGGAGAAAGAAAATACTTAAGTTTTTGTTTTTCGAAATTCGAATATTAACATTTTCCACCGGGAACTTCAAAATCCTATTTAATTAACATGGAGAAATTTTGAATTTTCGAAAAAATGATCTCATGTTCCAGGGTTTCAACGAAACGAGCCAAGTTCTTTAGGGATCAAGAGGAGTGCTTACGAAATAAAACCATACTAACAACTTTCATTTCCAATCCACCCTTACCCTCCCCGCAGCACCACTTATAACCCAAGAATAAAAAACTACATTTTTACGTATAATTGTTACTTTTTAGCAATTTCCGTCGTCTTTTTTATACAAATATTTACTAATGGACAATTTGAATATTTAAAATGACTTTTTAAACAATTTTTAATTGTTTAAATAAATGTGAATTATCTGAACAATGATTTATTTCCCAAGAATATAAAAAAATAATCGAATTTTCTGATTTAAATGTAATTTTTTGTCATTGTTTGGAGTGGTACATTTTTCTAAAAGCATTATGTAATTATTTAAATAATTATTCATTGTATATTTTCAAAGTCTCTAAAAATTGACCCCGAGATATCAACTTTCTTTTTAAATTAGTATCATATGCTGTGTTTTGTTGAATAATTACATAATTTTAATATTCTTTTAATGTTTAATAAATTTCTATTTGTTTTATAATCTGTATTTGCTCAAGCAGTTTTTTTCTATAGCTAAAAAAATAAAATAGAACACATAAAATTATGTTTCTGACTGTATAGTGTATAGAAATAATGTTTGAGCAAATAAAAATTGTTTAAACAAATATAAATTTTTTTAAACATTAGAAGAAATATATCAAAATTGATTTATTATCCAACAAAAAGTAGCATAGGATACAAATTAAAAAAAAGTGGACATCTCTGGCTCTAGTTTTATTTCGTAGACACCCCTATTAAATCCCTCAAATATTTGGCACGTTTCGATGAAACCCTGGCTCATTAGTTTAATTGGTCGAAAATTCAAAACTTCTCCATGTTGATTGAATAGGATTTTTAAAATCCCGGTGAAAAACACAAAAAATTACGAATTTTTTTTCTCCAGAAATAGAAAGTTTTGGGGGGGGGGAGTGTCTTGCCCTCTAAAGTGAAAAAAATTTTGCATCCCATTTTTGGACCACACTAATGTACCGTAATAGATATGATCAAGCGGGCAGGCTTTAACATGGTATTCGTGTGTTCAAAAAACGCATGTAAAATATGTATGCGTTGTTTTAAAGACATATAAAATAAATCAACATTTAATGCTATATTCATATCCTTAGATCCTTAGAATAATCCAGCTGTTTTCTATTTCACGGTGCAAAAAAGGATCTTCTCTGATCGGTCGTTACCAACCCCGATGATAATACAGGTTTCTTTTAGTTCAAGATTCTTATTAACTAACATGACTAACAAGAAATGGAACACAGACAAGCTTCTATATGCATTTTTGTACGTAAGGACAATATGACAAACACATATTTAGGTCTGAATCTAATCAGCGAGAAAAATAGTGCCATAAGCAATTTTTTCATTATCATCAGAAAGCCAAGAGTTCTATTTTCAGCAGCAACTAAGCTATGTAGTTATTCAAAGCTGTATGGCTATATCTAGTAAAATTTCTAAATCTCTATAGACCTCAACCCTTTCCAGTTCAACTTTGTCAATGGAGTATCTATTAAACGGTATTGAATTTTCATTTGAGAACTATACAGTTTTTTACTTTGAAGGGTTTAGACTCGAATGAAAAAATTTACATTAATTGTTGAAAAAATCTGAATGAGCTTGAAGATTTAAGCAAAAGTTGAGATTTGCAATTGGTAAGTAAATTTTAACGTCGCCTGCATAAAGCGGGTGATTATAATGCAAAGTAAGTGATAAATCGTTCATAAATATAAGAAAAAGCAATGGTCACAAATTACAACCATAAGGAACTTCCAATAAAAGAAGAAATGGAAAAGAGGAATAGCCACTTCACCGAACCTCATCATGCCTATCAGCGAGGTACCAGGTGTATACATATGAAACCGGTATTTTTTCAAGAAAAAAACACATTTATTTCAAGAGAATGATAACAAATATTTTATTCAAAGTATGCGCCCT
>NC_046662.1:83123809-83141875 GCF_010883055.1 Belonocnema kinseyi | reverse complement strand
GCACACAGATACACAAATTTTGATTGTCTATGGGTCATTTCGTATCAGATTTACAACTAAAAAATCGATTGCAGCGAACAGCAATTTGAGAACAAATTCTAGTCGTCATTAGAGTTCGTTATTTGCATAAGCCTAATGAAAAAATGTAAGTAATGCATTGTTTTAGTTATATTACCCATGTTTTTTGAAAATGCTCTGAACAAAATAAATTTTTTTAAAGCGCGACCATTTTTATAGCCTTTTTTTCGGTTTGCAATTATTTATAATTTTATTGAGAACGTTGTGTGGAAATTTCAGAGTGGTCCGTGCAATAGTTCACAAGATATTTTAATTATTAGAAGCTCATGGCAACACTCCCTGAGTTGTCTCGCCCGGCATCAGGATTTGAGCTCGGGTTTTCACGTGTTCTACATATCATCATACCAAAGCAGTTTCTTATTGTTTTTTTTTTGTTTTGTTTCCGTTAGTCAGTTTTGTTCAACTCAGTAAGCGCCGTCATGGACTTCTAATATAATTTAAACATCTAATAATATGGCCCACATGGCCTACTCTGAAATTTGCACGCGAGTTTCTCAATACAATTATAAATAATTGAAGATTGAAAAAACCTTTAAAAACGGTTCAACTTTGAAAAGATTCAATTTGTTTATAACAATTGCGGAAAAATGGGAGATATAACAAAAACAATGCAATAAATAAACATAAAAATGGTTAAATTTTACACACTTCAAACTTTTAAAAAATCATAACATGAAAACATAAAATATCGTCTTGAAACAAAAAATACGTGTGTATTATTTCACTCTAAACAATGAGAGACATTTTTTTCGCTGCAATCGAGTTTTTAGTTGTAAATCTGATTTGGAATGATTCATATACATTGTACAAAAATGTTATGTATTAATTCTGAACTCAAGATATCAATTTTGATGAATTATCCAAAATATTGTTCTCACTTTTCTTTTCTTCTATTTTTGATAATTGATACTATAAATGCACAAATTTGTTATCAATATTAACTCTATAATTTAAATAAAAATTGCTTGAATTATGTAGCTACAAGAATTAATTAAAAGTAATGTAAAAAGCTAGTTAGTAAAGTTACCATTTTTTGATATAATTAGCATGATTAGATTTTTTTCCAAGTTGCAATTAAATTAACTTTGAATAGCCTCTTTAAATGTAAGGATTTTTTTTATTAGTGTATTTTGGATTACAAAAATTATTGCTTTACATATTTCTTTACAGATCAAGAAAAATTGATTATGGTCCTTTGACATCTCACTAAAACTGTTATGGTAAAAATATAAAATATTGAACGTGACGTTTTTGAAAAGAGTGTTTAAAAAACTGAAAAAAAGAGTTTTTCAAAGAGAAAAAAATACAAATACAGGAACAACTCTGGTTATAATAAATTCTCTAAAGAGATAATTATTATCATGAAATGAATTGCGCCCTTATAAGCCTTTGTATTTATAGTACTATTTAAAGACTATTAAAACAAAAATAAAGATATTTTATTGTCATAATAAACCGAGATATTTCTCCTTTTGCAACATAAAAGCAAACTTTGTTCTCGCCGCGACGCCCTTGGTTCGAATATACGCGGACAATAATAATGATCATTACATATTACCAGCAAACCGGACCATTCAGTATCGCGAGGTGAGAGAGCTAATCTGAAAAGACATATGTATACATTCGCGAGACTAGCAATTTGCCTTAGCCTGCTTTAAAATCTCAATAAGGCACATTTAAAACAACTGCCGGTAATCGTGGCGATTAAAATATCTTTAAGCCCGAGGCCCAAGTAATGACTCCACACTCAAAGGAATATCCTCGGAACATGTAATGCATCCCAATAATGATAGTGCTTTACGCATACAAACGTTTCCAACTGACTCAATAGCCACGTGCATATATCTGAGATAAATGCACCGCGCTGAACTTTGTACATGAAGTCGTTAATTCGACTGAAAATAAAGTTTTTATGAGAACATGTGGCTCCTCAACTGTATACATATGTATGATTTGTGTGGACAAATTATACGATAATTGTCCGTAGCCAACTTAAGTAACCCGACATAATCGTCGCTAGAGCCTTTAACGATTGGTCGATCAATTGTAAACATTGCCCCTTCCTACTATCTTCTTTAACAAACGATTTTGTTAAGTTAATTTTCCTGAGACATAATTGATTAAACAGGCAGGCAGAAATAAATTCCTTTTGTACCCATAGAAGCGACTAGGTAACCCTATAGGATTATGACCTCCTAAAAACGAATCCGCAGTCCAAATTTTTCCTGTGAACCACATTTCGAGATATCCTAACCGAAACTCAAAAATTGACATTTTCAGTCATATGTAAGAGTCATATGTATGTACGAGTTGATCGCGGATTCATATAGTCGCTTCAACTTCCGAAGATTATTCTTTTCTTGAAACTATAATCAAACTAATCATTAAATCTTCTCCGTGAATCATAATCCATGAATTCGGACTCAGATATCGAATGGGTCATGTATAACATAATTCATCCTCAATTTTGTTTTACAAATCTTAAGAGACAATATTTTAATAGCCAATATTTGTAATTTATCTTAATTTTCCTAGCTGCTAGCTTTCTTTTTCTCTCTCTCTACACGGAGAAAAATGGAAAAATAATTTGTATGGAGAGTGTTGTATTATATTACAGATTATTATGGTACCAGTGACTATCATTCGAGTACAAGTACCCTTTCTAAACTGTTAATTTGTGATTACTAAATCGCATCATTATTATATCTATATAAATAACTGTTTGATAAACTATTAAAATTGAATGTCATATAGATCTTACTTTTATTTATTTTGATAAAGTACCTTCTGTAAAATACACCTTACTTAGTAAATCCTCGTTAAACTATATTACTATGTATTGTTAATATTAGATTCGAAATAAGATGCGTCGTGATATGCCAAATAGCAAAAAGCTACTAGCAATATCACGCAAGCGCAGTAGCGCTACATAACTGCCGATAGTTAGCGAGTTCGTGCCATTCTCGACTGCACTTGTAAGCATCGTATTTTTTCCATTCACGTGATTGATACTTTATATTATAATAAAATTCTAACCTAAAATCTTTAATCTTCAATTTTTACTAGAAGCCACTTTTATAACTGTTACAGTGCGCTACTCCATACTAAATCTTTATTTTCCCGTAACAGAATAAGTTTTTCTATAAACTCTTTTTTATTCGTATTCAACCTCCTCATATTTCGAGAGAAAATTTTCATTATTCTTTAAAATTAAAAAAGTAAATTTCGAGTCATTGTTTAAAAATGATTTTCAAAACCCCCGAAGTTTGAAACGACAAATTCTTGAATGATTTACTTGGAAGTGGTTAACTTTTTCTCGTGAAAATCATTTTATCCCAATTAAGTAACTTAATATGTAAGGAGTGAGTTGTTATTTTTTGTTTTAATTGAAAATTGCACTCCTAATCGCGATCATCAACCGAGCCTGTTGCAATTTTAGGTTTCTGTCTCTTTGTGATCATAAACTTCTACGTTTTATTTATCGGAACTGGCTAATTTTGACAAATCATACTTTTTTAGTGTTAATTCAGAAACACTTCAGCTCGGGAGCTACCTACCTATGTTTGCAATTTATTATACTATTACACTATTTATTGTATCACATAATGTGCATTCCTTTGCTTTATAAAAATGTGTAAATAAATACTTCTGTTAGCTAGCTTTCGCTTCAATGTTGAAATTCAACTTTAAAGCTAGGATATTAATTTCAGGTTCAAGTATTTTGTATCTTAAGCCATTTTTTTAACTCTAATGTTCCAATAAATTATTTGTATTGGCTGATTTTTTTTAGTGTCAGATTTTTACTAAATAAGGTTAGTAGAACTATGATTATTCCGTTCTTTTTTTAAGCTATAAATTTAAATTTAAATATTTTTTACTTACAATACATCTAAAAAGTAATAAATCCCTTAAATTTTCTAGCTTTACAATTCGAACAGAAATCACAAATTAAATGAATATTTAAATTAAACATTTTACTATTAAAATTTAAATTAATTAAATTAAAATATTTTGTTGGAAAATTTTTAAATCCACCTATTCTTATATAATGTGTGAAACGAAAAAACACAAAACAAAAATATATACTCCTCTGTTATCCCTGGCTTATCAGCGAAAAACTTGTTTGAGATTTTTTCAGCAGAATTTAAGCGAAACATTAGCGTAATTAGCTAGAACGTTCGGTATAGGCTTAAGTTTTATGCTGTTTAGGTAGGAATCGAATCCCCAGCGGGTGCGATTTTTTATAGGGTTTGAGCGTTTGATTATGTTTTTAAGTGATCATACGCGCAATTTCGTCAGTTATAAAATAAATTGAGTGCAGTTATTATAAGTAAAAGATTTGTTTTTCTACTTTATCAATATATTATATCACCTATTTCGAACTGCATTAATTGAATGTCAAACGTTAATTCTACAACGCCTGCCTTACATTTTGAAACGTATAACAGAGTCTCTATTTATTTTTCTTACTTTCCTTATAACTCGATCTTCCTTTCGTTTCTGTGATCTGCTTCCGACTCTACACGCGTTCTTACACTCAGTCCCCAACGGTCGAACATTTTGTTACTCTAGAGACAAGCGTTCAATCTAAACCATTTAATTCCTGTTCTCAATATTTTTATATCAACCTTTCCGAGATGGCCCAGCGTGAAAATGAATTCCTTTACTTTTCTTAGACTGAGTCACCTATTTCTAACAATGATCCCTAGATTTTCAAACAAGATTTCTCTCTGTGTATTGCTCTCTCTCTCTTTAACTTAAAAAGAAAATAGTACAAATCCTTTTTTCCTTTTAATCATATACTCTCTCTAGTAACTCGGACCCATTAGTATCCAGGGTATTTTGTTTTAGACTTAATTCACTCTACAGACACTCAATTTATGAACTATTTTCCCCATACTTTCCTGTCTTGGCAGCATTCTCTAGCTTCTTACGTCTATAGATTTTTGTATGCAAACTCTCGTATTTCTGTGGCTTCTTATGTCTCTTCTAACTAAAGTCTCATGCACAAACTCTAACCATTCTTTCCGCAGTCTGCTTCTGGGCATGCTGCCATTTACTTTACCTTGATACACTTGTTTTGTTAGTCGTTCATTTAGCATTTTCTCAAAATGCCCGAACCATCTTGACCGATTTCTTACCCATGTGTAAACTAGTCTTTGATCAAATATGATTTATCAAATCTACCAGAGAGAATTTTCGTAATCAATTCATAAATTCCAATTAATCAACTTTTTTTATTAAGATAAATATAGCTGATCATTCTATAATGAAATTGAAAATACAAGAAGACATAGAAAGCGAATACAATCGTGTTATTCGATTGATGAAGGGTTTGGTGTTTAAAGGGTCTAAAGTTTTCTGAATCCAAAATTTAGCTCAAATTTTAAAAATTAAAGATTTTGGGATCTTTGATGTTTTTTCAGAGTGAAACTAAAATATTCAATGTGCGATATCTAGGAAAAAATTGGTTCGTGATTTAAAATGGAAATGAAAGATAAAATCCAGTACTAAACGAGAGGGTAAGCGGTTTTCTGAAAAAATTGCTGGTTGTGTTATATTGTTTTAAATACGACTGAAAATAGCCATTTTTTACGTTTAAAATAGGATGTCTCAAAATCCTAACTTTTAGGAAATTTGTGGACAACCGATTCGTTTCGAGGACATCACAATGTTCCGGGGTTACCTACTATGTTTTTTGGGTAAAAATATTGTAGGTCTGTGTTGCGCTTGTTACTATTTTAACTGTTATACATATTTTAATGTAATTAATTCAAATTTTTTGGAGAGTTAATAAGGTTTAATCGATCCTGTGTGATGATTTTCTTGACAAATTTCATAGAACTCAATTTGGTTGGTTTTTATTATATTTTTTTAATATTTAGAAATTACTTGGTTATTATTTTTGGAACAAATTGTTTTTCAAATAATTTTATTAAAATTAATCAAGCAAATGTCTGAATAAAGCAACTAAATTAGCTCTTGCTCATTAGAATTTAATTGGAGTTTCAGCATTTTTGTACAGCGAAAGTAAAGGCACAAAAGTTCATAAATGTTTTGAAACCCAGATATTTTTTATTAAGTGAGCTTCAATTTTTATATTAAAATTTAATTACAATTAAAAATTAGTATATTTTTTGCACCTTATAAATGATGTTGAAAATAGATAAAAAATTAAACTGAAATAAACAATATGTTAAATAATAAAAAAGAGGCATTTAAAACATTATAATTATAATTTAGTGTGCTAAGTTATAATGTATAAAATCAATTTTCATATATTTTGTCAAATACTAAAAAAATAACAAATAGATTTGATGAAGAAATATTTGCTTTCAAAAAATAAAAGAAAAAAAAAGCTACCCTTACGGAAATTTTGGAAATATTTTAAGGTTTGAAGTGTTTTTAATACAACATTGTAATATAATACAAACCAAATGAAATTCTGGGGTTTTAAAATACCGTTCTCAAAACTTAAAGAAAGAAATGGGAAACACCAATGTATCTTTCATCGAACATCGATTGTTACCCTTATCTTAGCTTGGCTAATGTAAGTATAATTTGGCATCATAAAGGCATCCATCCACCTAGGGGTGGGCATCGAATTTTGTTGGTTTCGTGAGATTTTGGTATGATAAAACATAATTTGAAAGGGATACGTAACACTAAATATTATTCAGAGTGACTATAGGAGTCAGGGAATTTTCTATAAATTGAAATTAAAATCAATTCTTTTATTTTGTTGAAATTTCCAGAATTTTTTTAACGTATTCTTTTTAGTGGAAAATTCAACAGTTTTGTTGAAATTTTGTCTTTTTGGGTTGAAAACTCAACTATTTTGATAAAAAAATAAACTGATTGAAAATTCGTATTTTTCGGTAGTGACTTAATCTCATTGCTTGAAACTTGATCTTTTTGCATGAAAATTTATTTCTTTGGTTGAAAATGTAATATTGTTTATTTAAAATTCGTTTTTCTAATTGTAAATTAATTTCTTTCACTGAAACCGTACCTATTCAATTTTTTGTTGGAAATGTATTTTTTTTAGTTGAAAACTCTTATATTTTGTTAGAAATTCAATCTCAGTAGTCGAAAGTCTAACTACTTGGTTAAAACTGTATGGATTTAATTTTAAACTCGTCATTTTAATCGAATTTTTTACTGAAAATTTATCTGCACTGGAAGCTGAACTTGTGCATGGTTTCGTTTATGGCTTTAGAAATAAATCCATGGACTCCGAACGTAAACAGGCAGGGCGGAAATAACGATTTATTTTTGATTTGGAGGTATGACGCAACCTTTCTGCTTAAAAATTAACCTTTTTTAATCTATTTAGTTGAAAACTCGTTTGGATGTAATTATCAAATATTACTTGAAGTTGAAGATAGATTTCGTTTTATTCTGTTCAAAATTTGTCTTTCCTGGTAGAAAGTGAATCTTCATGGAGAAAAATCCATCTTTCCAGTGGGTAACTCAATTAGTTGATTAAAAGTTAATACATTTAGTAGAAAATGCAATATCTCTAAGTTTGTAAAATATGTGCTTTAATATGTTTTTCTTACGCTACTTCTTTCAGTAGCCCCCTCCCGCCGGCCCTTTGTAGCAACCTTTTTATTTAAACTACCTCGCATACTTTTATACTGCTTTTAACTTGTAGGAATTTTTGGCTGATTTCTGGAGGCCTAAATCGATTAATTTAAATCCCTACATAATCGGCACCACATATCCTATGCCTAAGGTCTAGCTTTCAGTTTGAGCAGCGACCCAATTACCTTTATCCTACGATTTGACGGGCGACATTGATCCTACAGAGCTTTCTGTATTGCCAAGTAACCGCGCGCCAGCTTGCTGTGGATTCGATTTCCTCCCACACTCGTTCATAGCGTGAAATTAAATCTATCTATGACGCTCGAAACCGATCTCGTTTGTAAAGAAGGATACGAGAATCTACTCAAAAATCAAATTATTTTGCTCTCAAACCCGATACGAAAAAAGTGCGGTTTCATTACCTTCTATCAGAGTTTTTATTTTTAAAATATCTTTGTTCTTTGTTATGAGATTCATATATTGGAAACGGACATCACATTTCACAGCTGTACTCGATTTCCATTGTTTTTTAACCTTAACCCTTCGCGGCTTGGTAGGAATACCGTATTCCCACCTTTTTTCATATCATTTTTTGCGATCTCAGAGTAGTTTTTATTGGATTTTACACAGATTTTTTTTTAATTTCATGCTCGCAGGACGATAGAAAATTGAAATTTTTGTGCGAAGGGTCTAATTTTTTAAAATAATTTGTTAATACTTATAAACAAAGATGAAAAAAGCCTTTTTCGTTGAAAAAATTTATTATTGAAAAAACTGTCCATTATATCCTTATGAAAATGGGTACTTAAGGGGTTTTGGGGTCGCTGAATACGAATCTGGACTCAGATTTTGACAATTCAAAATGGCGGACCCAATATAGCTCCCGGAATTGGGAATAATTTTGGATTTTATCTGAAAATTGGTGTGCAGGGGTTTTTGGGGTCAGTGATCACGAATATGAAATCAGACTTTAAAAATCCAAATAACGGATCCAATATGGCGTTAAAAATAATAAAACTTTCTGGATTTTTAAAAAATTAGTGTACAAGGATTTTCGGAGTCATTGATCACGAATCTGAATTTAGATTTTGAAAATTAAAAAAATTGGTACTAATCCATGTTTTAGGTGAGTAGGTGTATGTTTTTCCAAACCTCAATATTCCAAATATTTGTTATTTTGAATACAGATTCAAGATCAGCGACCCTCTGTCTGTGCCAACTTTCAGAAAACAATTTAGAAATATTTTGAATATTGGCCCGCCGTTTTGAATGTTCCGAATCTAAGTTCATATTCATGATCAGAGATACCAAAAACCCCTGAACACCAATTTTCAAACAAAAAAATCCAAATTTTGGCCGCCATATTGGATCCGTCATTTTGAATTTTCAAAATCTGAGTTCGGATTCGTAATTTGCGACTCCAAAAAACCCCTGTATACCAATTATTTAAAAAAATCCAAAAATATTCCAATTTTAAGTCGCCATATCGGATCCACCATTTTGAATTTTCTAAATCTGAGTTCAGATTCGTGATCAGTGGTCCCAAAAACTCCCGTATACCAATTTTCAGAATAAATAAAAAATATGCCAAACGTTAGCCGCCATATCGGACCCGCTATTTTGAATTTTCAAAATCTGAGTTCAGATTCGTAATCAGTGTATCCAAAAACCCCTATGACACGTTTATTTACTATCGAGAAAATTTACAAAAATTTACAGTTTTTCTAGGTATTTGCCCTCACAACTTACGCATTTTGCCTACCTTTCAGAAAGTTTTTTGATGTCGGTATCGAAGAATTCCTTGGGCAACTCGGACAGCCATGTCCGCACGAAATCCTCTACCTCGTCGTCGGTTTTGAATCTTTGACCTCCGAGGGCTTCTTTCAGTGTTCCAAACATGTGGTAGTCATAGGGTGATAAATTTGGACTGTAGGGGGGGGGGGGTGTTCCAGTACCTCATACCCCCATTCCGATATTGTATCGAGCGTGAGACACGCGGTATGAGGGCGCGCGTTATCCTAGAGAAGAATCACACTTCGTGCTGGAATGCTCCTCCGTTTCGAGCGATAAGCGGATTTCACGTGTGTTTTCAGAAGGTTAGAGTATTATGCAGCATTGACGGTACATTGGATGATCCTACGGTCCTCCAAAATCATTTGTTCTACGCGGCTCATTTTCGACGGTTTCGCGGCCATCCTTGAATGATTTGGCCCATTTAAACACGGTACCCCTACTCAGGCACTCACTACCCAACTGATTTCGCAAACGCAGAAAAATTTCCGTGTTTTTAACGCCTTCCCTCACTAAAAAACGAATGACAATTCGTTGCGCAACGGCGGTCGGCACTTGACGTTCATTCATGGTCGTAGCACGCGTGTGAAACATGCGCTCCCGACGAAAACTATGCCACACTCTTCGTGAGGGACCCAGCTATCACATACTCAAGCCACGACCTACAAAACATACATGCGCGCCATCTACAGCGTTTGTCTCGATCATATTTAAAACACCCTCGTATGGTCGAATTTTTACAACCTTTCCCACTATTGGAATAATCGTATACTAAAATTTTGAAACGCTGCTTATGTTGATGTCATTACGATTGAAGTATTATCTAGTATTACAAAATTTTCCGTGATACTAGTAATGAGCGAGATGAAAATGGATTAGCTTTACGGAAATTTCCTCAATCGTAGACAGTTCGTAACATTTAAAACAAAATAATTTGGAAAAGAGGTTTTGTACTATACTTTATAAGCATCCAAAATAAATAGCACTACATTTTAAACATTTAAATTTGTCAAATAAATATATTTGAAATTTATGTTTAAATTTTAAATTAGAGCTGAAAATTTTCACATTAAAAAGAAAAAAAAATTAATTTGAAAAATCTCCCCGTTGTGCGAAGACATTCTCTGAGCGAGCCTAATGCACCCGGGATATGGTTCTGGCGCTTCACTAAATAAGATAATTATCGTGCGCTTCGCGCGCAATAATTTATAATTCTAGCGTAAAGTAGACCTAAGCCAATTTGTACATATAACTTAGACAACAAATTTTGTAAAATAAACTGTTATTTTAGCTTGTGTCTTTTCATTTTTGTTTCGTCTCTTGTGCCGTTTTTCCAAAAATTTACTTTTTTTTATTACTAATCTTATTGGTACGGTTAAAAGAAAATCCACTTGCCCTACCTAAAAATAATGAATAAAAAATTTTGTACGTCCTTTTTTGGTGAAAAATTTTGTCTCAGTCTTTTCTCAATTACCGTCGCGAAAGGTTGTGTTTACGACGAGCGATCATAGTTCGGCTGTTCTGAGAATTTTGGTGTTTCAAAAACAAGTGAATTTTAAAGTGTCGGTGTCCGTGAATTACAATACCCGCAGCATATGAAAAACGTTTAAAACTCAGGAGAACGGCAATTGCACTTCCCCATCAAAATGCAACCCGCTTCTTCAAGTCGACAAGATCAGCCGATGATTATAAATCGTAATTTTCCCTAAAAAGGAATAAGGTTTACTATCAAATCCTGTGAAGCCATATAATTAAAAGTAAGCGTGAAGGCCCTTGCCAAATGTGAGAACATAAGATTTGCTGCTAAGATTTCTGATGGCAGAATCTGCCTCTTTCTTTCCAGCAAAACAATTGTAAAAGCCCTCACCGAAAATCATAAAGACATCCCAAGTAAAAAAAAGTTTGCATAGCTGCCATGCTTAGGATACTCTAAACACAAATAAATCCTCTTAAAAACTTCCGAGTGTTAGAGAATATTAGCCTGCGCTAAAAATTACAATCTCAGGTTTGCCATGAGCTGACACGTCTCTAAATGGTGAGTTCACTGCCCGGATGCATCTGATCGTTCACCACGTCCTTCAATACGTTATCTGCGAGAATTTTTAGAACATTTAAACTGTGCTAACAGCCAAAATACCTAACAATTCTGAGTCGAAGATGCGGGTGCATCGGATCTTGCATTAAGTAGTTTAGCACGTATTCTGCGACAACTCTAACACAATTGCATTTTTTCAATAACCAAAAAAATTCCAAATGCTGATTCGAACAATCCGGTGCGTCGAATCATGCACCAGGTGGTTTAATACGTATTCTACGAGAACTTTTCAATAATTTATATTGTGCCAACAGCCAAAACCACTAAAAATTGTGAGTCGACGATCCTGGTACACCGGATCGTGTACCAGCTCCTACGAAACGTCATCTACGAAAACTTTTTAAAAATTTAAATTTTTTAAAGAACGAAAACAATGCCAAATGGTGAATCGACGACCCGGGTGTACCGGGTCGCACACTAGGTGGCTTAGCAAGTACTCTACGTGGAAAAAACAATATAGCAAAGAGAACAATATTTCTGTCCTCAGAACTAGGAAGTATAGTTCTTGCACCAACACTACCGGATAATCCTCACAACTACAAACTACTAAAAACTAACTCACAGCTACAAACTAAAAATATACGCACACACACATACACACACACACACACGAATAATTTGCGAAACGCCATTTTTCTATTCAGAAGGTCTAACAACGTGGAGATTTGACAAAATAGGTATGATACAAAGAAGCTTTGAGCAAAAAAAAAAGTCTCGAACAAATGTCGCGACAAATCAGTATAGTTTTCTCAGCGATACGCTATATACCTCGAGACATTATATAGCTGTACTTCGCCGAAATTAACTTCTGTACAGTTCGAGCGGCAATACTGTTTTTCCGTGTACAAGAACTGTCTTCATATTTAAATTGTTCGAACAGCTAAAATAACTAAAAATTGTGAGTCGACAATCTGGGTGCTGCGGATCGTGCACTAGGTCGTTTAAGACGTATACCTCGAGAACTTTAAAAGAATTTAAATGATTCCATCTCCAAAAATAAATACCATTGGTGACTTGGTCGTGCACTAGATCATTCGAAACGTCATGTCTGCGCACTTTTTTAAATTTAAATTTCGTCAATAATCAAAACTTCTGAAAATTTAAATCTTGCTAATGACCAAAAAAAACTTCCAACGGGAGAATCGACGACCTGGGTGCGCCATATAGTGCACCAGATCGTTTAAAACGTTATTTACTATACGTTCACAATAGGAAGGCTCCTCCAAAACAGCTGCTCATTTTTGTAATTCACGCGTCACAAAAAAATCGGATAAGAACACAGCTTATACCATAATAAAGCTTACTTTATTGCGCTTCATACAAGTCCCCACTTGTTTATGTACAAAAATTGGTTTGGAAAATAACCTTCGCGAAATGACGAAAACCGTGGCTTTTTCGCGGCATTCTCTCCTTGCTTGACTTTCGATGACGATATCTTTAAAACGAACGATTTAGAAAATAGAACGATATAGAAAACAAAATTACAATATATTAATAATAATTATACATAAACAAATAGGGACTTATTTGAAGCGCAATAAAGTAAGCTTTATTACAATAAGCTGTGTTTTTATCCGATTTTTTTCTTACCCGTAAATTGCAAAAATGTGCAGCTGTTTTGAAGGGGCCTTTCCATCGTGAACTGATAGTACGTAGTTATTTTGTACATTATTCTAATATTTATACCATCCAGTAGTTATTTTGGCTACTCGAACAATTCATAATTTACTAATTTCCTTTTACGACACGTTCTAAGCTAACCGGTGCACGACCCGGTTGACAAGAATCGTGGGATCCCAATTTTCAGCATTTCTAGCTGTTGGCACAATGTTAATTCTAAAAAAGTACTTGTAGAATACGTGCTGATCTACGTGGTGCACGATCCGGTGCATCCCGGATCGTTGACTTACAATTTTTAGTTATTTTGGCTGCTGGCATAATGTAAATTCTTAAAAAGTTCTCCTGGTGCGCGACCCGGTGTAATGGATCGTCGACTCACCATTGGTAATTATTTTGGGCGTTAGAAAAATTTAAATTTTTGAAAAGTTCTTATAAAATACGTGTTGAACTACCTGGTGCACGATCCTGTGTACCCGGGTCGTCGATTCACCATTTGTAATTGTTTTGGTTAATGAAAAAATTTAAATTCCAAAAAAGTTCTTGTAGATTATGTTTTAAATGACCTGGTGCACGGACCGGTGCACCTGGGTTGTCGAATCACCATTTATAATTGGTTTAGTTATTGAAAAAATTTAAATTACAAAAAAGTTCTCATAGATGACTTTTTAAATGACCTGGTGCACGATCGGGTGCACCCGGATCGTCGATTCACCCTTAATAGATGCGGATCCACACTTAGCAAATCTAAGATCGTTTGAGCCATGCAATAATGGCATAATTAAAGAAGAACATTAGAAAAAAGAAGCTAAGCTATTCTACAAAATAACTTTCTCAACAGTAGGCATTGCGGGAGAAGGATTTTCCCACGTTCTCAGTTTCTGTCGAAAAAATGTATATACAAGCTGAATGAGAAATCGGATTACTTATCAAATATTTCTAGCCTCGGAAAGTAACTCCTGTTTAAATTCTAAACAGGCCCGATACTTCGCTAATCACTGCGTGTCCACGAATGACAACAGTCAGCAATCACATGATATTGATCTCTACCAAAATACACCAAACTCCTGCTTTCAGTACAGTGTCGACGGTTGCCTGCAAATAGCGTTGGACTCCATTCGAAGGGTTCAAAAAGTAAGCAGTCAGGATCATGTGAATCTCCTCCGTTTGGAATGCATCCCATTCTGCAATATAATTGACTGAGTAATCTCGTACTGCGGCCTTTCCAAGACGACTGTCGCAACCGCTTTCGCCCTGTACTCCTCAGACACTGCGGGCGCCAGCAGTTCTAGAAAGGTCGAAAATGGGATAACTGGAAGTGAGAGTTGAGTGTGATACCGAAAATCAACCTAATTCATTAATTGAAGTATCTTGTTCGAAATTCCCTTATCTAAGTCCGAACCAAATCGTATCCAAATGTAATCTCTCTTGATCCAACTGATATTTCTACCCTTTCCTTACGCGAAACGACAGATAACCCTATGCGATCCCAGAACAATAGGAACACTAAAAACTTCAAAACAACTGAAAACACTAACAAAAAAACCAAAGGACTTCTATGATTTTCCCCTCCCTACAAAGGAAACTTTAGACAACAAAACTTCAGAGTACATTTTGAACTTCGACCAACTTAAACTACACTAGTCTTTCAATTGCTGCATGGGTTTGATTCTGACCTTGTCTTCGATTGAAATTCATCGGAACATAAACAACAAGGCCATGTCGTAATGTTGCGCAGCGTGATGCAGTTACACTGTTCGAAATTTCTATAGCGACTACATTATAAATGTGATGGAAACAATATGCACAAGCGTGTAATAAATTTAATATATACCATAATCTTGTAAAATTCATATACATGTAAAGAAAAATAGAGTGCATGAAAGTTGAAAGTTCTTTGATGACCCCAAATCTTCTCAAATATTTAAAACTGAAGTGTTAGGTGTCTTAATTATTCTCTTAAAAGAACTTTTTCACTTAAAACTTAGTATTATATATACTACCGGTCAAAAGTTTGGGTTCACTTAGAAAAATCGTTTTTTTTGTATTTATCGCTTTTATTATACCGGAACTAAAAAAAATGTCTCTTTAAAAAGTTTCTTGCTTTCGAAATTCTGTTTAAAATAAGCCCAGGATAAAGCAAATTTGTCTGGTTTTTAAGTAGATATTGCAAAAATAGTGTAAATTTCAATGTTTTCTTAAATTTTCAATAGCTTCCGAAATAGTCAACGTTTTTCAATGTTCTTGAGCTCATTTTTAAACTTTTATTCACCGTATTACAACAGCCTACGAGTATTAATCGTAAAAAATGTTTTTTCGAATTTCAAGAACTTGAATTTGTAACAAAAAAGTTGGAAAAATTGAAATATGATTTTTAGTAACATAAATATTTCTGTAAAATATATGAAACATATAATCATGAATTTTCTGTGTAACTTTCTCAAAATGTATATTTATTTAACTTTTATCCTTATTTGCCTACACATAAGATGTTTTCAAATCAATCCAACTTTTTCATTACGATCATTAAAGCGATAAATACAAAAAAAAAGATTTTTCTAAGTGAACCCAAACTTTTGACCGGTAGTGTATGTTCAGCTAGCAAAAAATATCATGCTTTATTATTTAGAATTGAACGTTTTGCCAAAATGATTTTTTATTTGTGTAAAGTTAAATTACCTGACTTTTCTAAGAATTGATCAATCTACATGTATATTATATTTACGATGCAGTCTCTTAATACTAAATCTCGATACAAAATTCATAGATTTAATATACAAGTTTATAGTAAATTTATATTGAAATTACAAACATTTTTAAAAATTGTAATGATTACAATTAAAAGTCGGGTGTACATCTCGATCTTTGAGAAATCATCAAAATTCTTAAATTTTTAACGGGTTCCGAACCCATATCCAAGAATTACAGATTACAATTAAAGAACATAATCCTGCAATTATTTTTTTGCAAGAATTTAACTTTATTAACAATTCATTTGGCGACACCCAGGGTTACAACAAACTAAATAAAAATCGAGTCGATGTCAGGAACTTAAGTGGGCGGCTATTCATCTACATTAAAAACGGAACTAAATTCGATGAAATCAAACAAATAAAAAATAAACAAAGCAAGCAAATCTTGAAGCTGTCGCGATTCAATATCTACACGCGTATCAATTTCTTTGTGCATTGTGTACCTAGCCAAAAGTTATACGAATTTAAAAAACTAAAATTAGAAAACCTAATTAATCAATTACTAAAACCTTTCATACTACTAGGAGATTTCAACGCTCATAACAGTCTATGGGATAACCTACAAACTGATACTAGAGGGTAGAAATTGGAAATTTTATTAAAAACCACGACCTCTTCATACTTAATTATGGATTTCCAAACAATCGCTCACAGAAACTTTAGTGTAATCGATGTTACTCTGTGTAGCCCACAACTTACACCAAAACTCCAATAGGATACCTTGAGAGAACTTCATGATAGTGATCACTTTTCAATTATAATCACGTTTCCTAGCTCTGAACCTCATATAAGTAACTCACCCAAGTAAAACATTAAAAAAGCTAACTGGAAACGTTTTAAAGAGATCCTTTACACTGAAATTAATCAACTCGAAAACAATTTCTTAAAAACTGATTCTCCAACCGACGATATCGTCTTCAATTTTACCTCTCCAAATAATGAAACAGCCACAACTGCAGTAGGATAATCCACAATTAATCAACATTAAAGACCTTTTAGTATGGGGAATAGATGATTATCGCTTCTTTATAATAATTTTCTTCGCATACATCCCGAAGTATGCATAACTTTAAAAAAAACTCATGGTAAACAAAAACTCATTTTAATGAGCCGCATCTTGAACATGATGAATTATATACGTTATGATCTAACGCTTACGAAAAAAATTAAATATAGGGTAAAAACTGGCAAATTCGTAATGAGCGACCTCTAAATATCATTCAAATTATTTATCCTCCCACGTGGTTCATTTTCAACTTAAAAGAAATAAACAATCGAAAATTCAAGTTGAAAATCAGCCTTTTTTTGGATATCCTAGATAGTTGAGAAAGACTGATAATGATATAATTACATGCACCTAAAGCCAGCATAATTTGAATTATTTGCCTAATCTTTGGGAAAATTTCTTGAACCACGTGTTCCTGAAAGTTATGATGGAATCGAATTCTTCGAGGACCTTCAAATCGAATTTGGAAGGTGAAAGCGTCTGACACGACCTCATATCCCACATCGTGAAGAGGGGTTGTGGCCCTTGGAGTGGGGTTCGACAGCGAGAAGAATTATTACGAACCCGAAACTTTGGTAGCCCGTTATAAGCTCTTACAATGTTATGCTAATGCAAGAATTCGTCTGCGGACCAGGAGGGTTTATCACGCTCCTATCGATTATTATAGTAATTTGCTCGTGAAAATTTATTAAATTACGCGAAACGGCCCGCGGCCCTAAAACCATATATTAATACGAACCTTAATACTCCCAATGAAATTACATCAGAAATTTTCGAATGAAGAAAGGGTGAATATAGTTATTTCCAACATAATTGCCATATTATTGATTCCCAAAAATTTATGTCTCTAAAAAGGTTTCTTATTTAATTAAAAAATAGGAGTAAATGAATGCGCACAAAGCGCACGTTCACGTCTCTGGATTTTTATTTTCTATCATTAAAAATATAAAAAAAATTTTAATTCGCTGCTAAACTAATTTGTAAATATTAAGTTTGAAAATGATTTCAAACAATAACACAGGCCAACAATTCCGGTAACAAGCCCGGTAACTTTCGAGCCCATAACCTGAGACTCCCATAACCCGATTTCCTCTACCCCCAAACCCGGTTACGTGCGTATCATTGAGCTTAAACCCCTA
>NC_046662.1:83119972-83123709 GCF_010883055.1 Belonocnema kinseyi | reverse complement strand
ACAATATCTCGAAAACTGAGGGTGATGGAATTTTTCTGAGGTCGGATTCGGATTCAGCGCAGCAAAAACCTTCGGGTATACTAGGTCTGATCTCTGGTTCCGCTGTGTAATTATAAGTAATGACTTCGAAATAAAACAAGCTGTAAATTCGATATCGAGCGTTACGGATCGATTAAATTTACAATTTTATGGTTTCATTTCATGAACAATTTGCTTTCTCAATGAGATTACATTGGAAAAGTATTTGCTCTTCATAGAGGAAGCATGCATGATTTTTCATTTAAAAACTTGCATTAGTATTATAGATCAATTAATTCGTCGCGAATCAAGTAGTCTTTTTCTTTCTAACATCAACTCCGAATTATGTTAATTGTAAAAGTTTGACTTTAAAACTAATTTTTTAAATATAATGAATAACAATATTTTCTATAATTTTTAATAAATCATATTAATATAATAGGTGAATCGATTGTTCTTGAGACTCCAAATCTTTTATACTCTTACATCAACTTTCAATTATGTTAATGAAACACGGTGATCCTGAAGCAAGGTTAGGTTGAACAAAAATGTCATCCAAAACGGAGAACGTCACTGTTTTCTACAGTTTTCAAGCTTTCTAAAACGCTTTTTCATGAAATCGGAGCTGCTCGTTTGTCGAAATGGCGCCGGAAAATAGTTTTTACATTTTTTAATACCAATAATAAAAATACGTATTTAGCAAATTTATCGTAGTCGGTTGGATTTGATTTATATTATTATTATTGATAAAATTGAATACAATTATAAGATTTTCTCGTTCTAATTGAACTTTTACAATCATTTTTCGGTTCTAAGCTGATTTATATAGCAGTTTTTAAAAATTTTTTTTATGTTGAATTATGCACAAATAAACTTTTATCAATGTTTCTTTCTTGACTGCGGGTAAAATATGTTTGGGTTTTCCTTTTTCTATTGCTCTTATGTATTACTAAAAGACCCAACGAGAAAATCTTATAATTGTATTCAATTTTATCAATAATAATAATATAAATCAAATCCAACCGACTACGATAAATTTGCTAAATACGTATTTTTATTATTGGTATTAAAAAATGTAAAAACTATTTTCCGGCGCAATTTCGACAAACGAGCAGCTCCGATTTCGTGCAAAAGCGTTTTAGAAAGCTTGAAAACTGTAGAAAACAGTGGCGTTCTCCGTTTTGGATGACATTTTTGTTCAACCTAAACTTGCTTCAGGATCACCGTGAAAATGGTTTTACTCTTAAAAATAAATTCTTAAACCCTAAACTCCCGCTTTCAGTCCAGTCTAGAAAGTCGTTTTCAAACAGCCTTAGACTGAATTCGGCGGCTCGAAAAATTCCAATTGGAATGCATGCTATTGGGCATTACACTTGACTGAGTATTCGCACACTGCGGCCCTTCCAAGGGCCCTTCCGCGGGCGCTAGTAGTTCTAGGCAGGCCGAAAACGGGGTGACTGAAGGTGAGAGTTGTGTGTAAAATAATTTAAAGTTAGAAAAAATTCTGAAAAAGGACAATACTTCAAATGAAATGCAATGTAACTGAATTTCAATTATTTCTAAATAAAAGAATTTAAATTTGAATAAGTTGACTGAAAAATTTCTGACTAAAATTTGAGAAATAGGTCAATTCCGTTAGAGAGATGCTGAATTGGTATAATTTCTAATTCGAGGCGATTAAAATTAAGCAATCTTATTTTTTAATTAAAATCTCAAAATGGAATTATCTCAGATTAAAATTTCGAAAAGGTTCAATTTCGAAAAATTAACAATTGAATAATTTCAGATTGGAATTTCGAAAATGTGATCTTTAATATTCCAGGACATTGAAATTATATTATTTCTAATTGAAAGCGAAAAAAAGTTCACCGTCATTTTCACTATTCAAAGCAGATTTTTAAAATATTTTAAACCCTTAAAATTAAATTCTTAGAAAAAGACGTTTAAAATAACAAGTGCTTTTAAAGTAAAATCATTCAAAATGAAAAAAATGTCTACTACCGAATATTGGAAATTAAACGAATCTAACCAATTCTGAAAATGTATTGTTCAGCATGAACATTTAGAACACTAAAAATGTAACCATTACAAATTTTAGAAATTATACAATTACTGTGGTATAAATTTTAGATAGTTTGATTTTGATTTTAAACAACATAATTGATTTTGGTATCAAGTTATCAAGTGACATTCTAAGTGATTGGAAATATTTTTTTAATCAAAAATATAATTTCTATAAAAATCTTGCTGTTATTTTCGCCATTCGTGATTAACACTTTTTTAATATTATGGAACTTTAAGGTTTAATTATTTTAAAACTTTATAAATTATAATCTTTCTAAATACAATCATTAAAAATTATAAATAATAACTTCGTTTAAAAACTGAAGAGTTCTTAAGATACGATTTTGTACATAAGTTGTTGAAAATAATAAATTTAGAAACTGTGTATCATGGTTTAAAAATTTTAAGTCGTCTATAACGTGGAAAATAAATAAATTGGAAATCAACAATGAAGCATTTTCATACAATCGGAACAATTTGCTGTTGCTTCAGACGAGAAAAAACTCTAACAAGATTTCAAACAGTCGTATATGAATAAAAAAAGGAATTCGATCATTATTATTTTCAAGTAGAATCAATAGAATTTTACTGAGAATCAGTGAGGTATTACTCGATATTCGAATAATTGATTATTAATTAAAATTCCAGTTGTTTTCTACTGCAAGTTAATGAATTAACACAGAAACATCAGAAACGTCTACTGGGAAACCAGTTAAAAATGACTGAATTCAAATATCCAGAAGTACGTCAATGACTCACAGCGAAACTCCGCTGATTTAAATTGAGAGAGTTAACGCATTAACAAATGCATAATTAAGGACTAAAACTGTAAAAGGTGATGATCTGTGTTCTAACCCTTAATGGCACTGGGGGTCCCTTGGACCCCATACCATTTTTGAACGAATATAGAACTATGATGCACGCGGAATTAGGCTCTGCCACTCAATCTAGCGTTAGTTGAGATGTCAAGCTACATGTTAGAAACGAAGCAGCAGGTCAGTGTACCGTAAGCTTCTTTGGAGAGCGCTTGAAAAATAGGCTGGGGTGTCCACAGTACCCGGTGTGTCAACAGTGTAAATTTTTATGAAAAAAAAAACTGAAAATATATTTAAGTGTATTTTGCATATGGGGCATTATTCCTCAACTGCCCCAACTCAAAAAGTCATGTTTTTCGATTGTCTCTAAATTCTGGGAATATGCTCGCCTACCGAACAGTAGTTAATCCACAAACTTATAGACCAGGATTACCAACCCTCCACAAGTGAGGGGGGGGGGTTGAATTTTCAACCCCAATGCCTGCAGGGGTAGTTTCAAACGCCTGTAACTTCCTTTCTAATTACGCGATTCAAAATTTTTATGAGGGTTTTGGAAAGTGCTCTTTACACGCTTTCATCCTATTTTATTATTTATAACAAAAAAAAATTGTTTAAACAATTTTTTCAATAAATCAATTGTTTATTTAACTTTTTTCGCAATTTAGGCATCTACGATTTTTTTAAAATAGTCTCAAAAGAAAGCTTGACTTTTTCACTATGAAAAATGTCTAATAAGATAATGGACAAATTGAAATTCATTGAGTTACAGAGCCGGTTGTAGAGGGAGTCCTCGCGCTCACACTCGGGCGTTATGCGGCAGCATACCGCGGAACAGTTTTC
>NC_046662.1:83117535-83119872 GCF_010883055.1 Belonocnema kinseyi | reverse complement strand
TTCCAAGTAATAATGGCAACAAAAACAGATTGGGGCAATCGTTGTGCAAATCCTTTTCGCAGAAATGACTTATGTACTGGACGCAGCTTGAGACGTGTGACGTTAATTCAAAGATCCGAATTTCCTCAATTAACGAGAAATGCAAGGATTTGTTATGTTTGTAGAAAAGAATTTAGTAGAGTTTTTTTTACAGAAGCCTTCAAATGAAACCAGTATGGAAGAAAATGCTATCAGAGGGGAAGAAGATTTATGTGATGATGAAGCTGATAATGATATTGCAAGCAAAGAATCAATTGAAGGCGATCCTGATTTTCTATTGGTTAAAGAAGAATGTAAAGATTATGAAAATTGTAAAGACTGTAAATATCCTAATCACGCAGCGGGCCTTCAAGTTCTTCAAAAAATCAGAGATAAATTCAAGGAAACTACTGATTCTGACGAAAAAATGTTATTACTTTCACTTGCCCCTAAGACTTGGAGTCGTAGGGAGTTAATGGATGAATTCGGTGCAACTGAACGGCAAGTCCGAAAAGCTCAGAAATTAGTTGAGCAAAATGGAATATTGAGTTTACCTAATCGAAAACTGGGAAGAAGACTGGCACCAGATATTGAAGTTGCAGTGACTAATTTCTACGAAGATGATGAAAACAGCCGATTGATGCCTGGGAAAAAGGATTCTATATCAATTAAGAAAGCAGATGGAACTCGTGAACATGTTCAGAAACGTCTTATCCTAGGTAATCTGTCCGAGCTGTTCAATCGTTTCAAAGTGGAAAACGAAAATACTGTAATCGGATTTTCGAAGTTTGCACAACTCAGACCACGGCATTGTGTTTTGGCTGGAGGGAGTGGCACACATACGGTTTGCGTGTGTATATATCACGAAAATGTGCATCTGATGTTAGATGCTATTGATATTAAGCATCTAACTGTCGACTCCAGTATAGAATTGACTGACTATCATGACCGTTTAAAAGTAATAATGTGCAGTAATCCAACTCCTGCTTGTCATTTTAGTGAATGTGAAAATTGTCCTGGCATTCAAGTCCTGAAAGAACATTTGACTGCAATTTTAGATGAGAACTGCGTCAACGAATTAAGATATCAAGTTTGGCAACAAACGGACAGAAGTAATCTAATGACCCAGGTAGCAGAAGCCGACATCTTTCTTGAACAACTCTGCGAAAAACTATTGAATTTTAAGTCTCATGAATTTTATGCAAAGCAGCAGGCATCATTCCTGAAGAACCTCAAAGCCACATTATTAGTTGAAAATTTCTTGATTATGTTCGATTTTGCAGAAAACTATGCTTACGTGTTTCAAAATGCGATCCAATCTTCTCATTGGAATAATGATCAGGCGTCCATTTTTACAGTAGTTATCTACTATAAAGAGATGAACGAATTGAAGCATGTGAGCATAGCTATTATTTCAGACAACTTACACCATGACATGGTTGCTGTGCATTTATACCAAAGGTTAATTGTTGACTATCTGAAGAAGCGTTTCAATCCTAAGAAATTTCATTATGTCACAGATGGAGCACCACAGCATTTTAAGAACAAATACAACTTTGCGAACCTTCTGTGCCATGAAAAAGATTTTGGCATCCCGGCAGACTGGACTTTCCATCCAACTGCCCATGGAAAAGGACTATGCGATGGAATCGGAGGTAATCTGAAGCGTCTTGCTGCAAGAGCCAGCTTGCAACGTTCAGCTGAGAATCAGATCTTAACAGCTTACGAGTTATTTCAATGGGGCAGAGAAAACTTGAAGGAAACTGTCGTATTTTTCAGTAGCAAACAAGAGCATGCAGCGATGAAAATAAAATTAGCAGATCGATTTAGTAAGTCTATGACGATACCAGGTACACTCAAATATCATTCATTCGCTCCGAACGCAAAGGGACAGCTGGATCTGAAACGATTTTCCTATGAGGAGAAAAGTGAGGTTTTCCCGAAGCCTAAACGTAATCGAAAGCAGAATAGTACTCCAAGAAAGTAGAAAGCTGGTACGAAGAAGAGGCGAACAGCATAAAGAGGTTGTGTAGTGAGAGGCAAGGGGACTCACAAAAATGAAGCACCCCATAAAGTGAGAGGCGAGGGGACTCACTAAA
This sequence comes from Belonocnema kinseyi, assembly GCF_010883055.1. Taxonomy (NCBI): domain Eukaryota; kingdom Metazoa; phylum Arthropoda; class Insecta; order Hymenoptera; family Cynipidae; genus Belonocnema; species Belonocnema kinseyi. The sequence goes on along the minus strand of NC_046662.1, from coordinate 83,117,755 downwards.
ATCAAGCACCCCAGAAAGTGAGAGGCGAGGGGACTCACTAAAATTAAGCACCCCAGAAAGTGAGAGGCGAGGGGACTCACTAAAATTAAGCACACCGAATCATCTTGCCGATAAAAGCAGTCTAAAATCGCACTGTCACCTCCACGTGGTAGACTCTGGAAACTATAACTTGATAGGATGTAGGCTGACGACAGGCGTTAATTACTAATCCGTTAGTACT
>NC_046662.1:83102988-83117435 GCF_010883055.1 Belonocnema kinseyi | reverse complement strand
TTTTTGTTATAAATAATAAAATAGGATGAAAGCGTGTAAAAAGCACTTTCCAAAACCCTCATAAAAATTTTAAATCGCGTAATTAGAAAGGAAGTTACAGGCTTTGAAACTACCCCTGCAGGCATTGGGGTTGAAAATTCAACCCCCCCTCACTTGGGGAGGGTTGGTAATCCTGGTCTATAAGTTTGTGAATTAACTATTGTTGGGTAGGCGAATATATTCCCAGAATTTAGAGACAATCGAAAAACATGACTTTTTGAGTTGGGGCAGTTGAGGAATAATGCCCCATATATATCGTGAATATCAATCGAAAGTATTTTTGTTATAGTGAAAACAAATTTGATTCGCGTATTAAGTTTTTTTTTTAATAAATAGCGAAAGAAGTATGGCTTATAATTTGCGAAGCCAAGGCTTCAGAGATCAGATGCAAGAAGACGACGTCAATGAAGAAGCAATTGACAGACAGTCTTCAGGCGACGAAAATAACGTTGAAGACGCTGATTATCGTCAGAGTGATTCTGGTTCCTTTTTTAAATAAAAATGTTTAAAAATAATATTTAAAATTTTTTCCCCATAAATTAAACTGTCAGAACAGGCAAATTCGATGTATCATTTTAGACCACATTTTTCTGCAGATTTTTCTTAAAATAAATACCTGTTTTTAAAGTTCGGCTTATAAACTTGATATTTTTTAAGAGTACTATTTTATATATACAAAACACAGTTTTTAACCAAAAATATAAAAAATTTAAAAAGTTACACCTTTTTTGTAAAAACCGCGTATTTTCGATTCCTTCGTAAATTCCATTGTTTTTCAAACTGTTAAAAATAAAATTTAAATTCACATACCAATTGATTCTTTACGAGAGATGTTGAAGAATACCCAAAAAAATTTATAAACAAAAATATTAAAAATGAAACTTTTTACAAACGTTAAAAAACGCTGGGGTCCCAAGACCCCAAGTGTCAGCTATTTTATTTTTCAGAGGTGTATCATTTAAGGGTTAAGGTATAATTTTGTGCGTGTCCTATTTTTGAATAGCAAATTCATGCTGCTATTTTCAACGTACACTTAAAAAAGTTACTTGATTCAAAAAAATGCAGTACTGAATACGTCCAATCAAATATTTGTTTGATCGAAAGAAATTTTGCTCTTCACAAAAGTGGGTTTTTAATTTGAAAAACACTATTTCTTGAAAAAAACAATATTTGATTGGACGTATCCAGTACTACATTTCTTTGAATCAAGTAATCTTTTTTCTCAGTGTGCACATTAAAGTGTACACGCTAAAACCATGCACATTAAACTCTGGACACTAACCTCGAAAATAGAAAACCTCGAACATTAAAGTCTACACAAAAAAACTCTTCACGTTAAACTGTACACATTTAAGTTTACACGTTATATACAGTCAAGATATAAATTTTCCTGATAAAAAGGCCTATAAATTAAACTGGGCACATTCAACTCTACACGGTTAAATGTACACTAGGGTGGCTTCAAAATATTTTTTATAGGGAAACGATCCACCAATTTCACTCCAAATCCGAAAAAAGAAATTTCCTAATTTTTTTATTTTTTTTATATTCGATTTTAACAGGTGTCGGGTTTGACTTGAATTTTGCCATGTGAAATGCATGGGGAAAATCACTTTTCTGAGTTTATGGAATAATTTTTTATGGTTTGAAAAAATGTGACGCGAAAGTATGGGGGCCTGTTAAGAATTATACAACGAAGAATTGCATGTATCAGACACATGGGTTTGATACCTCTAATACATCCCCACGAGTACCTCAAAACTACCCTTAAAACAAAAAATTCCATTCTTCATGAAATAGACCTTTTGAGCACTGTATTCTGGTCTTTTTTTACTTAAAACTATTAACATTGGTCTAGTGGAATACTTTTTATCATTGTTTAATTAATGTTCAATTGTTGAAACAAATTGAATTTGTTTCAATAATATTGGTTGTTAAAAATTTGTTCTTTTTTTTCCTTACAAATATTACTATTAGTCTAAGGGAATGTTTAATAATATTGGTTCATGAATTTTAGATTGTGCCATCCGCATTTAGAAAAACCTTCACAATTTTGTCAGTTTTCGCGTATCTGTCACAGTCAGTGGCGTAGCCAGGCTGGAAGGGAGGGGGGGGGGGCTTACTCCCTCGGAACTTAGTATTTTCATTTTTCATCTCCCTTTCCCCCACTATTTTCCTATACATAGCCCCCCCCCCCCCGAAAAAATCCTGACACAGTTTTTAAGATAACTCAACATTTATTTTATTATTTAAAAAATCTTTTGATTGGATTAGTTCATGTAGGTAGAAAACAATACCCCTCTGCAAAACCTTAACATTTTCGATGAAAGCGATTCCCCTCTTGAAAATCCAGAAAATATTCTCAGTTTTTCGTATCTCTCAGCATGAAGGGGGCCCTACAGCTTTAATTCGGATTTGAACCACTAAAAATACTGTAAAAGTATATAGAAAACATTTTAAAGGTCAGAGATGGAATCGCGGAATTCTAATATGAAGACCGAGCACCTAACCGCCCGAGTTTCCGAGGCTAACATCTATCATTATAGAACTCTCATTTATAGATACCATTCCCATTTAATCTTTAGCTGCATAAAACAATATCGCCGTTGTGCATTCAGAGGGAAATAAATAGAGGATTTTTTCAAACAATTTGTATGTAAAGTTATAATTTATTATTATTTATAAGCCATTATTTACAATAAAGTGATAAAAATCATATTTTCTGTAAGTTTAGAGCGTTTACTTCAATGTGCAGAGTTCCATGTGTACAGTTTTAACGTGTAGACCTTAATGTGCACAGTTGAACGTGTACTGTATCATGTCCACAATTTAAAATTCTAGAATATTCAAATAACGAAATTTAAAATTCAAAAGGATTAATGTACAGAGTTATTATGTGTAGACTTTGCTGTATAGACTTTAATGTGTAGACTTTTTCGACTTACTATTTAATATGTAGACTTTTCCCGTGGTGAATTAAATGTGTTGACTTGAATGTGTACCCTTAAATGTGAAGACTTTCACATAATGAGATTAATGTGTAGAATTCATGTGCATAGTTTTATGTGGGGAATTAAATATTAGAGTTAATCTCCTTAATATAATGTCTACACGAAATGTGTAGAGTTGAACAACGTGTAGATTCGATATGTGTAGTATCGATAACCAGGTCCTGGTTTTAGCATTTTGAGTAGTCGCTTACTGACCTTTGGTTAACAAAACAAAATGGCCGCTGCGCGAGCACATTCTCATTGCACGATACGCGCCCAGCGTTTCGCGCCAAGTTTCGCCGCACCTTATGCGCGCGTGTAATGCGTACACTTTAACTACATTTTTTTAAATATCGTAAATATAATAACTTAAATCAAAAAGTGTGATTTAAACTTCTGAGGAATTACAGCCATAAATTGTAACTGCAATTTTTTTCGATTTATTTTTAAAGAAGTTTCTCAAAGCACCTACGGCTTTGACGATTTAATTCTCATTACGAAACTCGCGCTTCGCGCTTAATAATTTTTATTCAATTAAAAAACTTTATCAAGATAATTGGTAAATTTTCTTAAAATCTACTAAAAACAACGCTTTAAACTTATGGATGTCTTAAGAACCAAAATTTGATATTTTTGAAAATCATTCAACTTTTGAAACTTTTGTCTGATTAGGAAATTTCATGATAATATGTACGAAAAACATATATTTTATTTCTATAGAAATTTAGGTTGATGTTTCTGAATCCATTAAAAAAAATTTGTTTTCCTTTCTTTGAAAATTTTTTAAATCTTGAAAAGCATATAACTTTTTGAATTTGTATCGAATTCAAAAATGTCATTGAGATAATTTGCAAGTCTTTTTGACGTTTACCAGAAAATGTGACAAAAAAGTCTAAAACGCATGAAAAAATTCTATTCAAATTTTGAAAAAGCTGTAACATTTTGAATTTTGTGTTCAATCAAAAAATTTAACTGACATAGTTTCCAAATAAATTTGATATCTAGTGACTAATTTAAATCAAATGTCCCAATTTTTTGGAAATATATTTTCTTCTGTTTATCTAAACATTTTCAAAACGTTGAAAAGTATATAACTTTTCTAGTTGTCATCAAAATTAAACATTTTATTTGGATGATTTGCAATTCTTATACACATCTATAAGAAACTCTGACAAAAATTTCCAAAATTTAAAAAGAAAGAGTTTTTAAATTTTGAAAATGCTCTACACTTTTTAATTTTGTTTCGAAATATCAGCTTAATGAACTTAACCTTCATTTTCGGAAACTTATAAGAAGTTTATCAAAGGCTGCGTCGATTGGACAAATCCCTCAACAGATAGCGTGGCTACAACATTCAGGTAAACATACATACAGATGGACAGATACAGGTAAAATTTTATGATTTTCGGATTCTCTGAGTGCCGAAACGGTAAAGATACATTAAAACTAGGGATCGAAATTTTGAACGATTACATTACACTCTCATGAATGAGAATGTAAAAAGCTATCATCAAAAGCTGGCTTTGAAAATGTTGTAACCTTCAGATTTTATAAACTAAAATTTATACAATTTGACATAAAATGCATAATTGCCAGCTTATAGGTTCAAAATTTCAACAATATTAGATAAAAAGTTAGATGTTTTCCTCTTTATGTTGCTATCTAAGAATCTTTCTTCTGTCTGTGGTGTTTTGAGATACAGCACTTGTCTAATTATTAAGGAATCATCTTCGATGAATTTATCATGTTTTGTTCGCTTACTCGTTGATTAGTTCCAGAAAAAAATATACATGAATTCTATTAGTGAGGTATGATTAGAAGAAAAAAACAAGAGAAAAGAAGCTTGCTGTGCACTAATTGTTAAACTAGTCAATAATTTAAAATTTGCACGTGTAGTCGGTCTTCCCTTAGTGAAACAATCCATGATAGATACTTCGGTCCTGTGGTTTTATTCGATGCACGTATGTTATATGTACCCATGTGATATATCGATTCAACAGGAATTATGAGCTAAAAAGAGTTTTGAGCTTGGCTTTTGAATTTTTCAAGTTATTTTCCGGCAAATGGAGTCATTCGACATTTGCGAATTATTTTTTCAGGAGGATTGGTCCTCTCCCTGCTCTGGTCTGGACCGCGAATTGCGGGCCATTCGGCATTCAAGCAGCGTAATTCAATGAGCGAGTTCGAGTATGTCGAAGAGAGCAATTTGTAGGTATCGATATACTTTTCCCGGGGCGACTTCGGACCGTATTCATCCGGTTCGTTTCAACTAGTGCGTACCAGTACTGGTCGTTACACGTATATATGGTTCGGAAACAGTATGTAAGTGGACGAGAGGACTACTCAGCTAGGCTAGGCTCGCTCTAGAGGAGGCGGAGGTGGTGGGCGACTGGTAGGTTAGCTACTGTAATTAGTGAGAACGTATCGTAATTAGAGAAAATGCCACGTTTAATTGCTAATTGAGTTTCTGGCTGATACGAGATCTAATTTTAATCACCTAATTACGTGACTACAGTCTGCGGGCTACAGACAGCTAGCGTATGAACGTGCCACGAGCTTTATAAGCGTGTTCTGTAAATAGATGTTTTTGTCAAATTCTGATGAATTTGCCACATAGATCATACATTTAGATATTATTGTGGTATATATTCCTCGTTAATTTTCAACACTTATTTCTATAAATGATCCGTTGCAAAGAGAAAAGCCTCAGATATAAGATATTTTTCAGACAGGTCAAGGTCATTCTTAAAGTAACTTACAACGAGGAATTCAATGGTGACATTTATTTTTATATTAAACATGACCTTCTAAGTTTTTCAAGGTCAGCTTTTTTTTTACGAAAACTCCCGTTTTTATGTCAACCATCGATAGAGCGGGAGATTTTACTTTCAAATATGTACCCAGGTCATAGGTAAATTGAAACTTCGAAGGTCATCCTAGGTCATTTAAACTTAAGCAAGGTCTGCATTCTTCTGGGTCAAGGTCAAATTGTACCTATGACCTGAGTACATATTCGAACGTAAAATGTACGGCTCTATCAATTTCCGGTGTAGAAAGAGGGGGTTTCAAATGAGGTACAAATTAACCTTTAAATCACCTTTAAGGTCATCGTCCAGGTCATGCTTGAGGCCACAAATGAATACGCTTTGTTCAAGTTAGCAACTTTGCTCGTTGCGAAAAAAATTTGAAAACTTTCTATTCCTATCGGCGTGCCGACCTTGTATAAGTTTGAATGACCCTATAGTAACCTTCAAAGTTTTTTGAGGGTCAACTTTTTTTTCTTAAAATGGAAGTTCTGTATCTCGATTCCCAGCGAAGCAATGGAAAAAGATCTTTTTTAGAAAAAAATTTTATTTATAAAATTTTTTATTTATATTTCTATCTGGTCCGAAAAGAACATTAGGAATTTCTATTACTTGAAGAGTTAACTTAGATCCATAGCGCTTGCTGCTATTTTCACGGTTGGTGAAAAAGATATCTGTACTGATCGGTGTTACCTTCCCTGGTGATAATACAGATTCCTTGAAAACTGATTTTAACATTTCACTATAAATTTATTTATAAAGCCGGAAATGAACTAATATCCACGTGTTTTTAAACACTAAAAATTTTCCCTGCTAAGTTGCTAACACCTCCATCTGGCATAAAAAAGTGGAAAAAGAATTTATTCCTCTTAAAATGAAAAAAAAACTAGTTTTACATGAATAACATGCCTAATAAAAAAATTTTGGAAGTTACAAATGAACTTGTGTAAATAAGGCTCGAACGAGGATTTTTTAAATAAAAAAAGAATTGTAAGACATCCTGAATACAAGATCAAGATAAACATTCTTGGTGTTCGCACCTTATAACATATTTCTTTTTTATCTTAAAATTTCCAATTTTAGTTGACTTTTTATTTAGAAAGAGGTAATGTTTACTCGAAATTAACAAATATGTTTGTTTAAACTACCTCCTAATATTTTAAATAATATTTTCTTCGAAAAATGAAAGAAAGTTTCTACTTTTTCTGAAATTTTTACCTTTTGTACAATTTTTAATTAAACTGTGGCAATAGTTAATTTCAGTTATTAAACATATTTTTTTCAACAATTTTTTATAAATTTCAATAACATTCTTCTTAAATAATGCTAGAAAGTGGAGGGATTTCCTGAAATTTAAATGAATTTTTGTCCGCTTCTTACGTAGAGAGGTAATAATTATTGAAAGTCAAGAAGCATTATTTTATAAACAATATAATATGGTTCATAACTGTCTTCTCTTAAAGTAATGCTAGAAAACTTCGTTTTTAAAATTTTTTTACTTTTCTTTAATTTTTTATTCCTAAACAAGTGATGAATGAACGTCAACAAGAATTTTTTTTAAGTACTCCATTTTTTGTGAATAAAATAATTGTATTATTCTGCTAATATTTTAAAAAATTTTACTTGATACAAAAAGCGTCTCAGTAAATACATCAAGAAAAAGTAACATTCAATATGATCCATACAAAAAATTTAAAGAATATTTCAAATATCTGGTTCTACTTTAGAAAAATATATCCCAAAAACGGAAAAATATTGTTCAAAAAATGATTTTCGTATGTGTTCATTCACTATACGGTCATAACTAATAAGCCAAAGTAAAATGAAAAGTGTAAGAAGAAATCTCAACTCTCTAGTATTAATATAGGAGAAGCTAGTTATAAATAATAACTTTTAGTAAATTGAACTAATTATTACTTTACTCCTAGTAAAGAGTGGACAAAAGTGAAAAATTGCATTTAAAACCGAAACTTTCTAGCATTATTCAAATATACTATTAATAAAATAATAATAAATTGTTTAAACAATGACTTTTCTGAACTAGAATTAATTATCACCTCACTCGGAATTGAAACTAGACAAGAAATAGACAATTTCAAACATAACCGAAATTTCGAAGCATTATTTAAAGAGAATATTATTAAAAATAAGTAAATAAACTGCTTTGAAAATTATTTTCGCTAACTCTAAATGCTGAATTTCAATCCGATACACCCAACTTTTACGATTCTGAATACAATTTAGGTTTTCTTTCATGGGAAATACGTGACTTCATGGGCTTCTGGCACTTTTAAGTATAGTTTTTTCAACAACAAAAACGCAAAACATGCAATTTTGAATGGTTGGATAGCACCTGGCCACAGGTCGAAGAAAGGGACCAGCGGTCGGCAGAAAAACACCCCCCCCCCCCCCCCCTGCTTTCTGTCACTTGTTTTCCAACAAAAAAATGCCTAAAAATATCGCGATTTTCAAAAAAAAAGAAGACTAACACATCCTTCGGGGTGACTGAAAATAAATACAGAGCCCATCCATTACAGTTTGCAGTTTGAATCGCTTTAATATCTGTATTAGAACTGAAGATAATATAGTTGCACATTTTTGTAATTTTAAGCAACAATTTTTATTATTTTTTAAATTTCTCAACTGTAGCTGATTCAAAACAGTTTTCCTGATACTCATGAATTTTTTCAAATTTTTCCCATCGCCCCTTGTATAAGAAATAATGCTCTAAACTTTATTGTTCTTAAATGTACCCAAAAATCCTTACTTCTTTTTTACATTTTTCATTCTGCTAACCACAACAATTGTTTTATATAAACGTCTTCAAGCTCATTTACGTAGAACAATTTTTGGCTTTCATATGACTGTTTTTTTGTTGCAATAGCTTTTTTTTGACCGAGTTGTAAAGCTTCAAAGGCAGGTGCCTAAAGTTTTCTCGCCGATAGTAGTTGAAATCCTTTCCACCTTGGCTGACTCAACTTAAAAACTATTCAGATTTTCACATGAAAATAAAAAAAAATAACATTAATTTATTTTGTTAAATAAAATCACTGAAAGATATTCAAAAATTTAATTGCACTGAAAATTTTTGATTATAGCGTTTATGATTTAGAAATTTAAAGATCTTTCTTTGAATTTATTTTGTAAGGTAATTAGGAAAATTAAAGTTTTTGAAAAAAACTTAAGAAATTAGCAAACGCTGAAGTTTTGGAAAATCTTACATTCAGGTATCACCTTTGGTTTATTTAGAAATAAAAAACTGTCAGGTAATTTCACTAAATTCCTAGGGTGTTTTAAACATTTAGAAAAATCTCAAATTTAAGTATAGAGTTAATCTTTTCTGGTTTTATATGAAATTTTTAAGTAGAAATTTTGAAATACATTAAGCTAAGCATAATTTAAAAGACTTCTCAAGAAGTGAATTGTAGAATCTTTATATGAAGAATCAAATTTGTTGCATTAAACATTTTTATTAATTCTTTCACCTTAAATTTATAAGCAATAATATTTTATTCTTGAAAATTTAATAAGCCGCCAAAGTGAAACGTGTTGCAACAAATAGTTCGTGTATTTTTAGCTAATTAACAGAAAGTGCAGGTTCAATAAGAAACTGCAAAAATTGTATTTTCAAATAAAAAAAATGTTCACACAGATTCTAAAAAATTGCTCATAGGCTTTTTTTCAACGTATTTTTGAACTCGAAACTCAAATTTGTGTAGTAGGGTAAGGGGGGGAGGCAGCGCCAACCAGTTAACAGTCAATGATTTTTTTAAAGTTAATAAGATGTTTAATTGATCCATTTTTTTCTCATTTCGAGTTCTAGATTATTCTATATCATATTTCTATAAGTGTTAATCACATTAAAAAAAAAAGATTTGGTATTTTATGCACTGGAAAAATTACCTTGCAAGATACCCAACAAGAAGAATAACTTATTTTAAATAAAAATAGAGACAGCTATAATACAACCTTTTATTCGTTGACATTCTACTAAAAACGAACTTTACGCAATGTTTCTACTGTACCAATACAAGAAAACTGCATACCGACCCTATTGATAATAATAATATTTAATCATGGACATAGGAAACACGGGACTAGGCATGCCATCCTAACTTGGTGAGTGGGGTTGAATCCACGGGAGGGCGGAGAATTCTATAAGTGGGGAGAGCCGCCATCTTACGATGTTCCGTTTGATTATGCGCACGAGCATTTTTTCCGACAAACTGTGCAGGAAAATATAAACATATGGGTGCTGCCATGTTTTTCGTGGGACATCAAAAGGGGGCGGAACCCCCACCCCCTCATTGCATCACCCCCGCAATGGCATGCCTAGTCCTTTGTTTCCTATGTCCATGTATTTAATAGTTTTTTCCATGCAACCCACAAGATAAATTGCTGTTCTACATTGCCGATCATTTATCGACGAAACTTGTGACCCCCTGGCCAAGTCACACTTATTTATGAGATTTATTATATTTTGGACTTGAATTACCCGTAATTAATATAATTATATTATGCGATAATATTTTATCTGTCAAAATATCACATTTTTATACTGTAAGTTTTGCCAAGAAATTTAAAAAATTTATATTTCTGTCAGGGAAACTTCCATTCTTTCGTATTAAAAACTGTTTTCTGTATCATTTTTATTTGGAACATCACTTTTCAAGATTGTAGTAAGTAGCACTATCGCTCTGATAAAATAAATTTATTTGAAACAAAGTAGAACTAAAATTGTTAAATAATAGTCATGCTATAAGGAAAATCAAATTTGCCCCACTGGTTTGCGCTGCCCCCCCCCCCCTTTCCCTATTTATCTATGTACCAATGTTTATATACAATACCTATGTGGTATGTGCAATATTTCATCCTTTATGAAAAAGAAAACTAATTCCTTGGGAAGAAATAATATTATATTTTTCACAAATTCTGACACCTGTATTAAATGTATTGACGTTCAAGTTAAGGTATATTATAGTATTATAATTATTATACCAAAACCTTAAAATAGTATATGGATAGTTAAGATATCATATAATTTCAAAGATTTCCAGGGATTGATAAATCTAAGCAAATACATCTATTGATAATTGTAACTTATTTTGGAAGAGAACGCAATGAGAACTTTAGAACAAAATTTTATATGTTATTATTGTATATTTAATGATATTTATTTTTTTCCTTATGTTGTAGGTTTTGATTTTCTTCCTTTTAAGGTTCTCCACAAATTTCTCTAATGAGATTTTATTCAGCAAATTTTATTTATGAATAATACCATTCTTATTTTTATGAACAATATTTTTCTCAAACAAAGTTTTTTCAAAGAAACACATCAAAGAAATTTCTAGAGAAAATTTAAAGAAAATAATGGCACTATAACATTATGATTAAATAATAATTGTAACCTTTATCGAAGCAAAAATAAAAACATAAAACCGTAAAATAATATTTGTAAGATAAACAATTCTAACATAAAATATGTTCTTCCAAAGTTTAACTTCAGTTTCTTTCAAAATTACTTAGAATCATCAACGGGAATATGTTTTTTCAAATTTATCAATCGTGTTAACAATGCTTATTTTAGAACTTTAGATAACTATAGTACATCCTTAACTCCTGGACTTCATATTATTTAAATTTCTCAAGCATTAAACTTATTTGTAGTCCGAATTTAAAAGTACATATATAGTCCAAATTAAAAAAGTGTACAGTGGAAAAGAACTTAAAATTTAAACTTGTCTAACCAAATATTTTTAACTGATTAAAAATAAACTTCAATGTTTATTTAAAATATTATTCTTAAGTATATAAATGATTAAAATTTATATTTAATTATCTAAAATAATATAAAATCCAATAAGAAAAGCTAACTATTTTTGTTCGCAAGTTCATTCTTTTCGGTTGGAAAGTCAACTACTTTTTTTTCTCACAAATTTTATAAGTTGGTTCAAAATTTACATATTTTGTTGAAAATTTCACTTTTTTTTATTAAAAAGTCATACTTCTTGTTAGAAAGTTAAACAATTTAATTGAATTTTTTTTCATTGACTAAACAATATTTGTTGGGTTAAAATTGAGCTATTTTGTTTCGCAATCATCTTTTTACTTTCAAAATTCATCTCTTTTGGTTATAAATGTAACTTTCGGGTCAACACTTGACCTGTTTCCGTTGAAAATTAATTTTGTTTTTGAGATTTCAACTGGCTTGTAGAAAATTTATATTCTAATCTCGAAACCTCATGTATTTGTTTGAATTATCATCCTTTTTGGTTAAAAATGAAACTGCTCGGTTGGAAATTAATTTGTTTTGATTAGGGAATCAAGTATTTTGTTGAAAATTCGCTTTTTCTGGATAAATTCAACGACTTCGTTGGCAGTTAAATTAGTTTAAACTATTTTGTTGAATACTAATTTTGTGTTGAAAATTCATATATTCGAGTTAAGAAGTAGAATTTTGAGGAAGATTCGCATTTTTTACTTTAAAACCCAACTATTTTGTACAAAAAAAGCTTGTAGGTAAAAAATCAGTATGTTTTATGAAAATTGTCTTAAATGTAATTTAACCTTCTCCATTTTTTGTTAAAAATTCAATATTTAGCTAAAAATGTGTTAAAATGAAAGAAATATAAACTTAAAAGAATGAAATAAAATTTCACTGACCCCCACCTTTTTTGCAGTCAGTTTTCATCTAGCCTTCGATTTGAACAATAGTTTCCAGTGCTTAAACTGGCTTGACAATCATAAGTTTTTGTTGTTGCAGATCTTTATCATTTTTCGCCACGTCCAAGAAATTAATTTTTCTTCAAAGTATTTTTAAATTATGATCACAGTTAATTAATAAAGTTAATTAAAAATCAGTGATTCCAGCGATTAAGAAAACGAAACGAAAGTTCCACCAAGAAATTAAACACGCACGTGAATTTAGGTTATAAACGGTTTCTACGTATATCTTATAATAGTATATATTTTTTAATTTGAGTTTCTAAAGTACAATTCTGTATATTACCCTTGATTTGAAAAACTAATGGAAATGTACGAAGTAGAATTCAATTTTTTTATAACGGCATGATTTGAGGTTAGTATTCCCTTTTGAATAATTTCAGAATTTTTGTGTCTTTTAATAAAAACTCCAGCACTCGTAGAAGCCAAATCAGATTTCTTGAATTGAACCAAATTTTGATTAATTTTTCTTACTGAAGATCTATTTTATCAAAAACAAGAGAGGTAAAACGGGCAAGACCGAAGACTAATATCTTTGGCAAAGACTGTTAATAAACTCAAAGAAACGCATGTTCGCACATGTCCCACACGCGCTCGGCCTCCTGATTCTACTGCGCATGTGCCATTCTTTTCTCGTTCGACAAAAGGCCGCGTAACGAGTGGGTCATGTAACCAAATTCCTATCTTACCGAAACTTTTTTTATTTCTTAACTTATTTTCACACGAAGTTCCACATCGAATTGAAAATTTGGGATACCTTATAAGAATCTCTAAAAAAAGTGGTTCTGGTCCTAAATTTTTGTAATTATGAAAAAAGTTTTCTTTTGTAATAAAAAGAGTGTCAGGAACGTAGGAATCTGGTCACGTGAGACATTTGTCACGTGACCTTGGGTAAAAATAAAATTTATTAATTAATTTTGAAAATCTAAAGTATTTATTTTCTGAATTTCTAAGACCAAGGTCGAAATAAATAACGACATTTATTTGAGATTATTTAAAAAATCTACGTTAAAATTTTTGTGAACGAACTCACCGGATTGCCTATTGTCAGTATTCATTTTGTTTTTTCCGTTTTTTTTTTTTTGAAATCATAACCTCGCGTCGTCTATAAAAGCTGTATATTTTATCAAAGAAATGATCAATTTTGATCGCTTTTAATCTAAATTTGATCAAATTTTTATTTATGTATCGATAACAAATAGTGTTTTACAAAAATTTCGCGAAATTCGAATATTTAGTGTTTTGTTTACATTTTTTATCACAATATGTACTCGAATTCGTTTGTTATTTCTGTTATTTTACAATCAGATTGTTTCGTTGGAAGTCAAACAAAATATGGACAATGGATTTTGATCTGATTTAAGGAACAGTAATGCTTTAAATTCCCAGAGTCGACATTAGTAAGTAGAATAAATGTAACTTTTGTTTTATACCTTTTTAACAAAAAGATATAAAAATAATGTAGTTTAGAACTATATGAATTCGTATAATCAAAGGCACAATTTGATAAAATGATGTTAAATTATGTATTTATTAGTTTGTCCATCCCTAATGATATTTTTTTTCTTCAAAAATTCTTTACAATCATCTTCTGTATAATTCTATTTTACATTTCTCTTATTTTTGATTATTTCAAGTTACTTCGACAGAAATAAATTTGCTCTAAATTTTTCTAAACCAAGTTAAATATCACCAATTGTTTATTCGGTGAATTATTGATAGAGTAAACAGACGTCCTCATTCATTACGACATGTCCTGATTTTTGTATCATCGCGCCGTCCTGATTTTCTGATTTCTTGTGCTGCTTTTCTCCTGGTTGTTTAATTAATTCATGTTTAACATAATAAACATATTATATACATTTTTCTTAATTTTTAAAAACAAAACTTG
>NC_046662.1:83095888-83102888 GCF_010883055.1 Belonocnema kinseyi | reverse complement strand
ATATATTTTTTCTTGTGGGAAATCTAACAGTTTGTTAAAAAAATCCGTTCATAATTGGTTGAAAATTAATTTCTTAGCCAAAAATTAAACTATTCCATTTTTTGTTAAAAATTAATCTTTTTTAGACAAAAATTCATGTCTTTTGTAATAAATTAATTCGTAATTTTGTAATCAATTTTCTTTTTAAACCATCTGATCAACCTAAATATTTAGAAAATACAGCTTTTTACACTAATATCAATAGTAATTTCTGTAATGCAAATTAGAGGTTATTAAAATTGATTTTATATGATTTGCATTAGCACTATATTTTTATTTTACAAGTAATTTAAATTAAATTATTCAAACCTTTTTGAAAAAAAGTTTTTTTTCTTATTTTCAGGTGCTCTCAAGTGTTTCTGCCATTTAGTCGCGAATTGAATATAAAGAAATTCTAACTCATGGTTAGATTCCTGTTTAGAATTAGATTTTTATTTGAAATTTTGACATTCACGCTATAACATGAAGTTTTCTTATTTAAATATTTTCAATAATAAAAATTATTATTATTTGTTCAAAAATCAAAATAAATAAATGTGAAATAGTGCTGGACTGTAAAATATTTGTATCAACATTTCATATTAAACTATTAAAAAGCTTAAATTACAAACCTGTCTTTAATTATTCAGAAAAAAATTAATATTTTGTGTGAAATTACTTTTGAAATTCAAATCTTTTTTGCATGATAAAAATATATGAGTTATTGTCAAAAACTTTTGGATTTGACGAACTTGACTTCATTCTGGAATTATAAATAAAAAAAGTATTCAAAATGTGTAATCATGTAATTATCCCTACCTACATATTTTAAATTAAAAATTGGTAAATAATATTAACACCATTTTTGAAATATTTAATATTCAAAAATCAACTTGAAATAGAATTGATATTTTAGGTTAAAAAATGAAAATAATCACTGCAACTATTTACAATACGTGCTAAAATGGTTGATAAATATATATCACTATTTTTCGTAATAGCTTTTATAAAATATCCGCTAACGCTTCACATTAATTTATCATACTATTAAATGTGAGAATATTTAGAAACTCTGAAGTTAAAATCAACTTAATCGCGATTATAGTCATATTTTCATCTTTTCTGAATTTGCAGCGTGTGCAATTCAAGAATTCTCGATCAATAAAGTTCTTAAATAATTTATAATATTAGCGAATTTGTAAGTTCTGGAAAAATAAAATTTCAGACAGAAAATTGCTGATTTATAAAATATCCGGTACTGTAAGATTTTGGGAATTTGACAGTGTCAGGTACTCTATAATTCGGCGATTTTTGATGTTAAATTTTATTATTGAAAAATTGTCAAATTTTGTAATATTATAAATTGTTCAGAAATTTTCTATTCCAGGATTTTTCTATTTTGGAAATTTTCTAATTTCCGAAATTTTGTAGTGCGAATATTTTCTTTTCCAGAAATTGTATCGTATCGGGAATTTGATCTTTTCGGGATTTTGCAGTCATTCCTAAATTTCATATTCATCACAAATACATTCCTCTCTTGTGCAATCCTTAATTGAAGAAATATTTTTAGCGTTTTGAAATAGTCAATGTCTTGAAAATCACCCAAATTTTTTTACTTCTTTTTCAAAAGCATATACTTTTTTTAAAACAATATCATGACGTGTGAATGAGTTAGTACCCATCCACCGTCGGCCCCAAAATTTATTTCAAAAAATGACTTTTCTACCATAAAATATGACTTTTGAACCAAATACTTACATTTTCAACAAAAGAATTAGATGAGCAAAGAAAGAATTAAATTTGCAATCTCAAAACATGAATTTGCAATCTATATTTCCTAACATTTACAATCTCAAACTCCTAAAAGGGGAATTTTAAATAAATAATTATTCTTTATACATAAGAGAAAAAATTTTCATAGAAAATATGGATTTTGAGCAAAAAAATATAATTTTCAACAAAATACTGCAATTTTCCACCCAAAATATAAGTATTTATTCATAAAAAATGTCAACGAAGTAATTTAACTTTTACCCGTTTTATTGAATTTTCAATTTAAAAAGATCAGTTTTCAAGTGGTGCAAACCAAATTTTCAATCAAAATAGTTGAATTCTTAAGCAAGGAAGATTATTTTTAACCAAACAGTTTCATGTTTATCCAAGAGAGATGAAATTTCTACTAAAAAAATTAAGTTTTAAGAAGTAAATTAAAAGAAGTAAAATTTTCTTATGAATAATCCCTGACGTGAGGGTCTAAATTGACCCCGAAAGATGTTGGTTCCTGAGTAGGATAAAAAAAATGGAGAAAGGAAAAAGTGAGAGGTTGGTTTTGGTTGACTTATTCCTTTTTTCTCCTTTTTTTCAATTGTTATTCTTGGTTTTCTCCAATGAGTTGAAAAGTTAGGTATTTTGGAATACTTCTGCTTTTTAATTATATATCTTGTTTATGCTCATTGTGCATACAATTATTCATTTAAAGATATTATTGCTCTTCGATGTTAAATTAAAAACAAAATATAAATTTAAAACAAGTCAACTGTCCACGAAATAATTGAATTTTCGACCAAAAAGGATGACTCTTTATCAAAATATTGTTAAATTTTCAAACAATAAAATTTATAACTATACAAAAGATCTTCAAGAGAAAAAAACTGCAAAAAAAGAAATATAAACAGGAGAAAATAAATGACTAATAAGAATATTATTTTAGGGTTATTGTAAAATTTTATTAAAAAATTTGTTTAATTTTGTCCTAATTAATTCTTCATTTTCCCTGTCCATTTATAAATAATTAAATACCTGAATCCTAAACCTGTAAAATTGTTTTAAATATTCGTAAAATTTTTTTAAATGACACTGTTTTAATTTTTTTAAACGCGTCTCCTTGTTTGCCACGTAAAAAAATGTACAAATCATGTCATTTGCAAGCTAGTCCTCAACATGTCACCCGTCTGCACACTGATAAAAATTCTGCTGAACTAACAGGATTTTCTGTACAAATAGGGACAGCATAGCTTTCGTGAAGAGATTACCGAATTCCCTGCAGATTTCCGAGTATTTTTAGTAATTTAATAAACTTGGGGATATTTTCTGTAACAGAGTTAGTGATCTTTCTTGTGAAGTTGGCATTTTTGAACTATAAACTCTCATAAAAATGAATTTATATTTTGCAGAAACTATCCGTTATTTTGTCAAATTACTGCAAATTCTTTAAATTCTGCAAAAAACCTGAAACCCTTACTAAAACTTATGCTGACCTTATTTAAGCGGAAAATTCTGTAAGCCGTAAAACCTAGGAGAGCAGTGAAGTAAGTCCCTTTTTTATTAATTAATTTTTTTCCTTTATATAATGCTATCATTTAAATACATATTTAATTATTTGGAACCAAAACAAAATTAATTGAATGAAATGATATTTTGATATCGTGAATAAGTATGGATTTGAACACCGAGTAGATAGGTTCGTAACATTAGTAGCTTCGTAGATTTGCGTACGTTACATTTGAAGCCAATACGGGGAAATGTGGTTAGAAATTACATGCTGGATGCTTGTATATACAGTCAAATATAGTAGGCAAAGCGTGGAACAGGGCTCTTATTAACGTACGTATTAGCCGACTGACTCACCCTTCTAATCTATACAGCCAACCCTGCTCAACACGATTATTGGTTTTACGCGAGGACGGCTATCAACAGTATGCCTATAGGGTGGCTCTAAAATGGAAAATAGTACCACACCAGCCAAGGCTATTGCGTTACCAAGTTTCAAAGGTGCTATTTAACAATAATGTCCGTTTCATGATTTAACCACGCATGACCTCCGATATCAACGTTGCATTTCCGCAAAATCACTCCACTTAGTCACTTTGTCACTCCCAATCCTTGCATTTACTCTCGTTAAATAGTGCTGTTCCATAATGAGCGCCATCCCAAATTCATGAAGGTTCAATCAGTATCTGCATTGTCGACCATTTTCGAACTAAGTGTTATATTTAATACAGGATTATTATAGTTTAGATAATTAAATTAGTTATGAAACAAACTTTACTTACATCTATTCTCAGGTTGGCACCAGTTAATGATCAAAAGTTTTTGATTACAATGTTTAGGGTGCCCACCCGAATAAAAATGCTTCGACTTGACTTCGACTTGAATTTCCCCCAATCAAGACATGCTGGAGTCGAAAAGTTCGACTTGGACATGTCTCAGTTTTGAGACTGAGCCAGACTTCAATTTATGTCTTGGAGACAAGTTCTTATGTCTCGAAGACATACATTTATCTCTTGAGTCGTATTGTTATGACTCCAACACGTGCGGTTTATACTCGTAACTTCAACCGTATACCTGCCCTAACAAAAAGGTTATTTCTAACACTCATAAAAGCTAATCTTTGTTAATGGTTAAACAATCTTGCATATATTTTTATACAATATATATATATATATATATATTAAATCAACGTATTTACGGTTTGTTATTTGTGTTATAATTGTTTGACGATGATACCAAAAATGTTGTTTGTTTTCACGTATTTCTAACGGCTTCAGAGATCCTTCTAGAAAGTTACAGTTTTTATGTTTTTGAAACAAATTTTTAAGGGCTACACTCATTCAGACCCACCTATTCTGAATTTTTCAATTAAAAATAACTAATTTAACAATTACAAATTTTTCAATCATCAATTTTAATGTCATTTATGAGCCAAAGAAAGGTTCGATAATCTCAGCTAAGGCAAGGCTCGTCTTGAGTCAAGTAAACGTCGTCTTAGCCAAGACAAGGCTCGACTTAAGACAAGTAAACGCCGTTTTACCTGTTGTGGCCATAAAAGTAAGGCGAAGGCCTATGTCTCGACTTAGTTTTGGGACGCAGTCAGACATTGTTGTCTTGGAGACAAACTCAAGACATAACCAAGTCGAATTCGACTCGAAGCATTCTTACTTAGGCACTGAACGGGGAGCCTGGAAATGAATCTGAAATTTTGAGCACCGAGGAAAGGCCAGGAATTTTTTTCAATTGGGAAGTTTTTAGATTTGCTTTTACTTTTGCAATAAATATCGTTTAGCTCTTTGAACAAAATTTGTTTGGAACACTGTGGTCAGTGTTACCAACCTCCTCTCTTATATTTTTGTCTAAAATTAATTTCTTCTGTTCATAAGTTCTACTATTTGGTTTAAAAACTTTATTATTTTATTAAGAATGAAACGATTCATTAAAAAGGTAATCTTTTTTGTTTTAAGTTGATTATTCTTATTTGCTAACTCTGCTATCAAATTAATGGTTTAGAATTATTCTCTTTTAGTACAAATTCCACTATTTTGGTTTAAAATATAATAAGTTTGACAAAAATTCAAGTATTTTTTTTTAATTCATGTTTTTTTTCGTTTAATGTAAACTCTGCTTATTTAAAAAGTCTAATATTATAGTTTGACAAATCATGTTTTTAGTTAGAAATTCTATATTATGTGATGAAAAGTTGCATTATTTTCTTAAAAATTCGATTACTTGTTCAAAAGTCATCCTTTTTTATCGAAAATTCTTCTGTTTAGTTAATTATTCATCTTATTCGAAAGAAAATTCGTCCTTTTAGATTGAAGTTTCATCCTTTTGTAGAAAAGTCATATTTTTTTTAGATAAAAGTCCATTATTTTTATTTGAAAAGTCTAAAATTATATATTTGCTCCAGAATTCATTTTTTTATGAAAAATTCTACAATTAAGTAAAAGTTTAACTTATTTATTGAAAATTTAACTATTTGATTTAAAAGTGAACTTTTTTGTTGTCACATAATCAACTGTTGTTTTGAAATATCATCTGTTTGGATATAAAATTCATCGTTTTGGATTGAAAATTCATCTTTTCGTTAAAAGTAATTTTCTGTGTGAGAATTGATTTGCTTCTAAAAGTTTTGTTTTTAAGCTTGAAATATAAAATTGAAAAATCTTTTTTCTTTGAAGATGTGATAATTTCACGGAGAAAAAGATATCGCACAATGATATCGCAAAACCTCTATATTAAAATAAAGCGCAATATGATGTCGTACGAGCAGGTTCCGGAGTTTTGTACGGTACACAGTGATTCCAAATTGGGCATGTTGAGCTACTGCGCTTGCCCGGCGCAGCGACTATAATTGGTCGCAGTTAGCGCGCGATTCAAACCGGATATAATTAGCAATAATTAAAATGAAATATATACTCATTGTAAATTGCACATTAATATCAGAAATTACGTAAATTATGATTTATGACCAGAAAAAATAAAAAAGCCCATATCTTTTACTTGTTTTTTTTTTTATTTTGAAAGACTAACTTATATTTCACCAACTAATTTTTAAATGAATTTATTTCTAACATTTAATATACTATGTATGAATATTTGCATTATTTCATGTAAACATTTCTATTGAAAAAAAAAACAATCATACTAGACTAGATAAATACCTGAAAATAACGTTTTCAGCTGAAAATAGTTTTTCTCAATTCAGAAACGTCACATTATGACGCTCATAATGAGAAAAAAAGAACAAAAATCATCATTTCTGATAATGAAAATTGAGCCCGTGTCTAATAGTACCAACAAAATTTGGCTATTCGTAGAAAAATTTCGGCATAGATACGACTCGTTAAATAAACATTTTTGTTCTTCAAAAACCTTTGTTATGAAATATAAATTCATCTTTTGAAATAAAAGAAAATATGCTATTATTTAAAAAATATACTCATTGATATTTTTTTTCTAACCTTACATCACTAATTACGTGATTTCTGATAATAATGTATAATTTATAATAATGATGTTGCTTAATTTCAATAATTTTCAATTATACCCGGTTTGAATCACGCGCCAACAGCGACTAATAAGAGTCGCTGCGCCGGGCAAGCGCACTAGCTCAACATGCCAAAGTTGGGATCACTGACGATATAATGCAGTAATCTCGCTTAGCCACTACTAGAACCCTCACATATAATAATAATATAATATATAA
>NC_046662.1:83086651-83095788 GCF_010883055.1 Belonocnema kinseyi | reverse complement strand
CCGGGTATACCGGGTATACATTATCATTACCGGGCTTGGGGGTGAAATTTTTCATATTTGAATCCGCCATATCTCGGCTATGAAAAATCTTATCAAAAAGTTCGGATTCAGCGCAGCAATAACCTTCGGGTATAGTAGGTCTGGTCTCTGGTTCTGAGAATTGTTGGCCTGTGTTATTTTCAAAAATTATATAATAGAGCAATTAGTATTGAATTATTATCATCGACGCTCAAGAGTCAACCGCGAAAAATTTAATTTTGACCCGGAAAACCAGAAATACCCTGGAATTTTTGTTGTTGAGGTTTTAACGTTCACAATGAATGATGCATGGTTAGAATACTGGTATTTACGTATTTACATTAGTGAAAAATAAATAATTAGTCATAAGTTGCAATAATTATCAACGTTAATAAATAACTAAGAACACGATTTCATTCAGAAAAAATGCGTCTTAGGGAAAAAGGTGAATTAAATAGAAGCTCAGTTTTGGGAAAAATTATTATTGCAATAAAACAGCTTCTTCGAAATTTTATTAATAATTATTTTAAAGTACACTGCCGTGCAAATGTTTTAGGCCACCTATTTATAATGACTAAATAAATTCTCTTAATTTTAATTATACCAGAGCTAAAAATATTTCTCTTTAAAAGATTGATTGTTTTCGAAATTCTGTATCGAAAAGCCCAGGATGAAGCCAAGTTGTCTAGTTTCTAAGTAGATATTGCAAAAATTAATGTAAATTTTTATGTTTTCTTAAACTTTCAATAACTCCCGAAATAATCAACTTTCTTCAATGTTCTTGATTTCGTTTTGAAGCTTTATTCCCCGTATCACAACAGCTTATGAGTATAAATCGTACAGATTTTCTTTTTGAAATGCAAGAACTTGAAGCTGTAACCAAAAAGTTGGAAAAAATACAGTATTATTTTTGGTTACAAAAATATTTTTGTAAAATATATGAAACATATAATCATGAAGTTTCTATGTAATTTCCTCAAAATATATATTTATTTAACTTTTATTCTCATTTGCCTACAGATAAGATGTTTTCAAATTTTTTCCACAAATATTTTAAAAAATTGATTATTTCGGAAGTTATTGTGAACATTTAAGGAACATTGAAATCTACACTTTTTTTGCAATATCTTCTTAAAAACTAGACAAATTGGCTTTACGCTTGACTTATTTTATACAGGATTTCGAAAACAATCAACCTTTTAAGAAGAAATTTTTGTAGCTCTAGTATAATTAAAATTAAGAGAATTTATGCAGTCATAAAAAATAGGTGGCCTAAAATATTTGCACGGTAGTGCAAATACTACAAACAGTACATTATCGATCACAGATAAAAACGACGTTTCTCAGGAATAATTAGATTACATGCTCGCATCCTACATCCTTTTTGAAAGGAGGATGGTAATAAGTTCAACAAAAAATCAAGTTTGTCGAGCTAAAAGGAAAGAGCGTGTCTATTCTTTCTCCCATCCGAGCCCGACTGATGCTTTCTTTGGGTTTTATATAAATAACCAAGTTACTATAACGCTACCCCTACTCGGCCCTGCGGACCAGGCTTTTAATTGCCGACAATCGAGTCTACTTAATCAATTTTTGAGTAATTATTAGGAGCTCACTGCTGAAGGGAAGGAAAATTCCGAAGAGTATAATCACATTTGTGGCTAATTTTTTACCCTCTAGTCTCTATCAAAAAGAATTGATATGGAGAAACTAACTTCATTTAAAATTTGAACATGATATGTAGCTTTCTTTTTTTCAGTCATGGATAAATTACGAAAGAACCCCGGAAAGATGTTTGGAATTTTCATTTTTATTTTGCAAATCAATATTTCTAAAAAAAGGTCATGAAAATGTACAGTTTTTACTTAAACAATAGCAAAACTTCACACTTTTACATGCGTTTTAATTAAAAGATTCGCCCATTATTTTTTTTAAATTAATGCCACTAAAAAAAGTTTTGTACCTATGAACTTCAATGATTTACGATTTTGTGTGTACAGGATTTTCGGTTATTGTTCTAACATCCCTTCAAGATTTAACCAAAGAAACAGGGATTTCCAAAAAACCAAACCACATGATCGTGTTCATTATTATTGTATGTGGTCGAAAATCACATTTAAATGAATTTAAAGCCATCCCCTAACTGCAAACTTGTTGAATAAAGTTGAAGGGTTGTTTTAGATCCCTTATAAATTTAGACAAGGAGATCAACATTTCCTAAAAGCAAAAATCACAATAGATTTTTTCATTATACTATTTGTACAGAAAGTTAATTTTTTTAAAAGTGGAAAACACATACTAGCAGATAATATCGTCGAATTTATTTTAAGCGATGTTCTAACATCCCCTAATAATTCAAACTAGAAAATCTATATTAAAAAACCCAAAACTATGGGAAATTTTTTCGTTAAACAATTTGGGGGTAAAATCACTTTAAAATAATTGCAAGATTTTTTACCACAGGAAAATTTTTTAAAATTATTTTAAGGATTATTCAAATCAGTTTTCGATTTACTTGCTTGAATCTAAAGTGATTTTTGATTTGAATAATTTAATTTTAAAAATCTCCTATGTTTTTAGTTTTTCCTTAAGTGTCTGTTTCCTTGCTTGAAGCTTTACGGGATGTTCAAATAGCTCTCGAACATCTTATATTGTTTAGCATTTATGAAATTTCTAAAATGAAAACTTTAAGAGAAGCATAACTATTATTAAGAAGGTTTATCTAGAGCAGTTACTAATTTTAAACCTGATGAGGGCTATAATGCGAAATATAACAAATATTTATATGCAAGGAAATTTTGTGATGTACTCGGCTTCAGTAAAAATCAGAATTCAGATATCGATTTTATTACATTAGTAAGCTTTTGGCCGGCTAAAGTAATAATTATTGGGTTTGAGATCAAAGTACATAATGCTGCAGGAAAAGTGTGGCTCACTGCGCGAGTCATCGGTTGCAGATATAACTTAACTGAAGTATGGTATTGGAAAGTACACCACGTCGCACATTGGGAAAAAAATTAACTTTTTGGTTCAAAATACGATTCCGGCTGAACCTGTAAACCGATTTAGAGTCTTTTTTTAAGCTGATAAAATTTCAAAGAAAGTTGTCGAGCCTTATTTTGAATTTATTTATTTTTTTACAAATAAATAAATATGACGAGAAAAATAGCCATTTTTTCTATTTGACGTTCCCGGTACTCAAAAATAATAGGAAGACTTTTGCAATTGCCGATATCTCAGATATTTACATTAAATGAAGATATCCCATCATGATACAGTGAAAAAAATTGTTATCAACAAATTATTTGTCGAAAAAGTGTTTTTTATAATTTTCAATAATTTAACTTTTTTAAAGTTATATTGCAAGAAATTTGAATGGAACCAACATTTCAATGCAAAAATTTCTGTTAATACTTCTTAATAATTAAATGCATTATTTGGGCATTTGTCGACGGATAAACTCTTTTTTTTCAATCTCAGTCCTTTTAATTGGGAACAATCGTGAACTTATATCATTTTCTACGATTAAATGAGTTCTATGAATTAGTTGGATGGAATTAGATGGAATTAAATGGAGTCCCAACTTTTCATATGGTTTAGAATTTATTTATAACAAATATTAAATGCATTGTTAAATCATTCCTTGTATTCAAATCCTCCTGTGTTGGCCAACTGTTAGTACTGAGTGAAAAAAATCATTTTTTTCTGAAATTAAAAGGACTGACTTTGAAAGAAACGAGTTTTTTTATCGACGAATTACCGAGTAATGCATTTTTAATTAAATTTGTTTTAAAAAAACATAAAATTTATCAACTAATTATGAATGTTACTGAAATTATCATAAAGTTCCCAAGTAAAAGGACTAACGTTGCAAAAAACTAGTTTTTCCGTCGACAGAGGCCTAAATAATGCATTTGTTTATTAGATTTGTTGAATAAATGATGAAATTTATGAACTAATCATAACTATTGCTGAAATTAACATGAAGTTCTCAGTTAAAAGGACTGACATCGAAGAAAAAAATTTTCATCAATAGATGCCCGAATAATTTATTTGTTTATAAAATTTGTTTAAAAAAATTAAAAAAAAAAAATTAATCAAATAGTAATGGATGTTGCTAAAATTATCATGAAGTTCCCAATTAAAAGGACTGGCATTGAAATAACTAATTTTTTCGTCGATAAGTGCTCGAATAATGCATGTATTTATTAAATTCGTTTGATAAAATGATAAAATTCATGAAAAAATTATGAATTTTTTGAAATTACCATGAGGTGCCTAATTTTAAAAAATTGGCATAGAAAAAAAAACGAATTTTTCTGAAGACAAATGCCTGAATAATGCATTTGTTTATAATATTAACAAGAATAGTCTTAAGAGAAACATTTCATTCAAATATTGTTTTCATTAAAAATTCTTGTAATATAACTTAAACAACGTTAAATTATTAAAAATTATAGAAAACACATTTTCAACAAATAATTTAATTATAAAAAAATTTTTGTTTATTTTATCATATTAGAATATGTTTGTATAATGTAAATCTATGAAACGTCGGCAATTACGACAATTTTCCTATTATTGACGGGTTGTGGATCATCATTTGATCGCAAGAGTCCAAAATGAAAAACAATAACAAAAAAGCAAATTACAGTAGTTACAAAAAAAAAAAATAAATGATAACCGCTAGTCTCATTAAAAATTTAATTAGTCTAACCTTTACTATTGATTGAAAAAATCGACATTTTTACTAACTGAAAATCAAATTCTTGTAAAAATATAAATTCCAATTACTCTGATGTAAATATTAGAAAATTGTGTAATTCAAAGGAAATATGTGTAGCATAGTCGAACAAAAGATACAAGTGATGAGCAGCGTACAAAAATGTTTTATACATGAATTTTAATATCTGACAGTGTTTTTGGAACTTGCATAAGAAAAAGTATTTTAGAATTGTTTATTTTAGAAACAACTCTAGCGGTCATGTTATTCCGCATTTTACACGATTTCCGACATGCATGATATCTTGGTTGCCAAGTGTTTTAACTTTTTCCGTTTCCGAAGAAAATTAGATGAAAAAAAAGCTTGCAATAAGACTCATTAATTTTGAAATTTAATACCCAATCCCCAAGTTCTTTTTTTTATATTCCAAAAATCACTCTCAAAACTGAAAATGAGATTTTCGCGACAAACGACATTACGTAAGACATTTGAAAAGATACCATTTTCTCTATCTTTCCCATGAAAAGGAAGAATTTAAAGATTAGTGGTGGTTTAAATGATTCCCAATTGTCTTCAACTGAAAATATTTGTTAAAAAAAGTCCTAACTTTTCCTAAGAAAATGATACTGTCAGCATTCATTAAATGTGCCATTAATTCAAGAAAAATCTCTATTTTAATTATTTATTAGAGACAAAAATTTAAACTGGTAGGATTTGTTTTAACACTTTCAAAATATGTCAAATAAAAATTATTGCTGTTAACCTTCATAAACGGTATCATTTATTTTTAAAATAATACAGTTTCAGGATTTACAGGGGGAAAAATTGCCTAGAGCAAATAATAATTTAAAAAAAAAAACTAAAAATTAGTTTTAAAATACTTCAAAGCCTTAATCTTACCTTATAACCTTATAACCTTATAACCTTAAAACAGACCGACAAAATTTGACAAATTCAAAACCCAGAAAGAAGACTAAACATTTCCGAAGGACTTTGATGCGCTGAATCCGAATCTGAACTCAAAATTGCTCCTGTATGTCAGGTTTTCAAGATATCCTAACCTAAATGTGCAAAAAACGCGTTTTTTAGCTGTTTTTGAGGTTGTGTAACTGTACAAGAAAATGTCTACCACAAAGCTAATATGGAATTTAAAAGTACTAATCTTCCCCTTTCAAACCTACTTGGATTTATTAGGATATCTTTATTTTTCACCAGAATATTGTAATTTGACATTTTTTATTTTAGCATTTTAACCCATTAACGCTGAGGTGTTCAAATTTATACAACGCATTCTCTATTGCTGACGGTACGATCGTTTGGAACCAAAATTTGAACATTGATAAAACAATAAAAAATATGGAACCGGTGTGTTTTTATTTCTATGGAAGCCGTTTCCTAGGGGTAGAAACCACCCCTAGCAAGCCACAAGCATGCTAACCCACCTGACTCTGGGAACAATAAGTTTAGTCGCACATTTTTCTTGGAATAATGAAGTTACATGCCACAAGTGGGTTAACCCACCTCCCTGCTAATCCATCTAAACCCAGAAATCACCCCTACCAAATCATAAGCAGGCTAACCTACCTAACCCTAAGAGCAGCAAATTTAGTTGTTTACATTTCGTGAAATAATTGAATTCCACACTACAAGTGGGCTAACCTTGAAATGAAATTTTTCAATTTCGCGTATTAACCCATTAACGCCGAGATGGTATACCATTGTCCCTTGAAAACATTATCTGAGGCGTTTTCGGGGGTTCCTTTTCGAATGGCTTAGTTTTTTGTTATAACTTCTAGAAGAGCGAATATGGAAAACAGTTAGGGCTTAAAAAAACAAACAAATTTTACTATTATGATTCATTTCATATTGTAAATTTACTTAGGATTTTCCAGTTTACTAAGGCAAGACTCAATATTTTCTAGCCACTTAAGGCTAGACTTGGGATTGTCCAGCTAAGCAAGAAAGTACTTAATATTTTCCAGCCAATTAAGGCAAGACTTTAGATTGCCCAGCCAATTATGGCAAGCCTTTGGATTTCCCAGCCAATTAAGGCAAGACTTTTTATCGTCCAGCCAGTCAAGACAAGACTTTGAATCGTCCAGCCAGGCAAGGCAAAACTTACGATTGCCCAGTCAGTTAAGGCAAGACTTGGGATTATCCACGTAAGCAAGGAAGTACTAAATATTATCCAGTCAATTGAGGCAAGACTTTAGATTGCCCAGCTAATCAAGGAAAGACTTTGAATTGCCCAGCCAATAAAGGCAAGACTTTGTATCGCCCAGACAGTCAAGGCAAGACTTTGAATCGCTCAGTCAGTCAAAGCAAGACTTTGAATCGTCCAGCCAGTCAAGGCAAGATTTACGATTTCGCATTCAGTTCAGGCAACACTTTGGATTGTCCAGCTACGCAAGGAAGTATTTAATATTTTCCAGCCAATTAAGGTAAGGCTTTAGATTGCCCAGCCAATGAAGGAAGGACTTAAGATTGCCCAGCCAATAAAGGCAAGACTCTGTATCGTCCAGTCAGTCAAGGTAAGACTTTGAATCGCCCAGTCAGTCAAAGCAAGACTTTGAATTGTCCATCCAGTCAAGGCAAGACTTACGATTGCCCAGCCAGTTAAGACAAGACTTACGATTGTATGTCCAATGAAGGTGAAACTAATTGCTTGTTTTCTTATGGAAACGTTCGCGCTTCATGTCAAACGATCGTTGTAGAGACTTTCGTTTATGACTAGTAGGTTCATTATAATTTCTTTGCAAAGACCAGCAATAGTAGGCCATCATTCTTACATTGCATCGACCTCGATAATGTTGCTCTTTTTGGTGAAAGTCTTGATGAAAGCGTTCGCCCATTTCTTCACTAAATGCTCCAACATCTTCTGGGAAATAATCCAAATCAGATTTAAGAAAATGTAATTTCATACTCATGAAACAACCTAATCTTTTAAAATTCTTTAACATACTAGACACAATAGTTCTAAACTTTGAATCTCGATTGTTCCCTAAAAACTTCTGTACATTATTTTTTAAACTCAACCATGCATCCTTTTCAATAGATGTCATGGTTTTGATAAAGTCATCATCTTTGATAAGTTTTCTTATATCAGGCCCAACAAAAATACCTTCCTTAACTTTGGAAATACTTAAATGCGGAAATGTATATCTGATATAATTGAAACATTCTCCTTCGGTGTTTAAGGCTTTCACAAATTGCTTCATTAACCCTAGTTTTATATGGAGTGGTGGCAATAATACTTTCTTTCTGTCAACAAAGACTTTCATAAACAACATTGTACTGACCAACTGTCCACTCTAATCTGCCTGGCCATTTCTCCGTTATCCAATGTTCATCCCTTGCACGACTGACCCGAAGGCAAAGAAAACATGGGTATTTAATGTTTCCTGATTGCAAACCTATTATAAGATTTATCATTTTGAAGTCACCACAAATAAGCAAATTATGCACATTGTATTTTTTTTTATCAGGAGTAATTGGAAAGTATCATAAGATTCTTTCATTGTAGTTGAGTGACCTACTGGAATTGCAGCGTACTTATTTCCATTATGTAATAGTACTGCTTTCAGACTTTCTGTAGACGAATCTATGAGATGACGCCAATCTTCTGGCGTATATAAGTTTATTTTATATAAATTAATGAGCCCTTCGATATCATTACAATACACAATCCTACTGCCCATTGTAAAGTACTTGAGAAACTTTTCTTCTCTATTTCTGTAAACAGTTACTCTAGTGCTAGGTACGAGTGTAGTTCAATAAGTCCTTAGAATGACCAACAGATGGCGCGCGAATCGCTCCAAATCATCTGTTTTCAGTCAGCACCACTCCCGACTAGATATATGGTGCAGTCACAGTCCACATCTTCTGAGTTTACGTGTTTTTATAACCAATTGAAAAAAAAAATTGTTCGTTAAGAAAAATGGAAAGAAACGAGTTCAGAGCGGTAATCAAACATTTTCATTTAATGGGTTTAACTCCATATGAGATAAAAAATGAATTGGACTCAGTTCATGGCTCATCTGCCCCTGCCTTAGCAACGGTTTATAACTGGATAAATGAATTTAAGCGTGGTCGTACATCAATAAGTGACGAACCACGTTCAAGAAGGCCCGTAGAAGCAAGTACTCCCGAAATCATCAATAAAATCCACGATATGGTGTTGAAGGATAGAAGATTAAAAGTGCGTGAGTTAGCTGAGGCCACAAGGATATCTATAGGTGCAGTTATTTCAATTCTCCATGAAAAATCAGGCATGAAAAAGCTGTCGGCAAGATGGGTACCGCGTTTGCTCTCAGCTGCGAATAAACGCAGTAGAGTGGTCGCCTCTGAGGCTCTTTTGGCGCGCATAAGTCGGAATCGTGAGGAATTTTTTCGTCGATTT
>NC_046662.1:83057206-83086551 GCF_010883055.1 Belonocnema kinseyi | reverse complement strand
AGCTCCAAGGAGATTATGTTGAAAAATAAAAAAAAATTTACCCAAAAAAAATTGTTTTTATACTTCATTCTAAGGACTTATTGAACTACCCTCGTAACAAAAGTTTCCTCTCTTTGAGTCTTGAAGCGCAAAGCTCAGCTTTTTCTTTTGGAAGATCAAGGTCACGTATAAAATCGTCTAATCCGTCTTGGTCAAAATTTTAAGACTTTCATCATCTGATTTTTCCCAAGAAGAATCTTCAGTTGCATTAGGATCGTCAGTATCCATTGTTTCGTGAGTTGATCGGTCACTTTTGTTTTCAGAGTGATTTCTAATACCAATCTTGGCTGGTGTAACACTTTTTACATCAGGGTAAACGATCTTCTACAAATACTTTTTAGAAAAACCTTCTGTTTTGTATAAGCAAAAGTAACAATCAGTATCATGATCGTTGGGCTAACGCCAAACAGATGGTTGAATAACAGACTGCGTCTTGGTACTTTCATCTTCCCAATTTGACGAATTTAATCTGCAAGCATGACAAATTGAGGTTAGTACCCACGGTTCATCGAAATTTTTCATTGAAGTCCCATAACATTTGAAGTATGACGTTTTTATCGAATCATTAATTGATCGACGTATTTCTCCGTTTCATACTTTCCACAAACGTGACAAAACGTATTAATTTTCTTAGCGCAAGGAGTTCTTAAACTCATTTTTTTCTTATAATGAAAAGTAATGTGGAAATTCTAAAACTCACTATATACAAAAATCACGATTGACACGAAATGTAACAGCTAGACAGATTTCAAATACAAAAAGAATTTTATTACCCACGCATCCAACCGTTAGCCCGCCACTCAAACGTGATCTCTAACAAGGAAAGATTTGTAGCAAAAAACGAATTTCATCACCTACGCATAACACTTCATAAAAGCGTTGCCAGCTCAGTGCGTCAGGAGCAATTTTGAGCTCGGATTCGGATTCAACGAATCAAAATCCTTCGGAAATGTTAGGTTTGCCCCCTCTGAAATCGAATGATTAAATTCATCTGATCGTTTGAACTTTTCTAAAAATCTACTTGAAATCTTTATGAAATAATTGATGTCTTTGTGAAATCTTTCTAATATATATCTTTAGAGAACCCTACAGATAGGGCCCCCTGATATAATCCTTCCGAGAATTAATGTCGCGCCATAAGTATAGTAGGTTCATTTTAAACCAAACATGCAGTAGTCGAGCTTTCAACCAAAAATTATTAATTTTTCAACGAATCTGATTCAATTATTAACCAAATATTTCTATTTTAAAAAAAAAAAGTTCAATTTAATTGTTGTATTTTTTTAAATTCAGTTCGCATTTAAGGGTAGAGAGAAGACAATAGGTGAAAAGGGGAAAGTATTTAGAAACGAGTAAAAAAAGGATTTTTTGAAAAAAAAGGGAAAACAGAAGAATAGAGAGGGTGTCGATTTTGTATGTATCAATATTTACCCGTACCTCCGGGCCTTTCCAGAATTGAAATGAAAATGGAAATTTGAATCGGAAAAATAAGTACCTGTTCTTAACTTTTTGTACATTAAAATTTAGAAATTTTTAAGGAACTGAGTCCCGTAAATTTATTCTTTTTCGAATGAATGATACGGATTATGAAGATTAACAGTAATATTTTTTATTTAACACATTTTTAAATTCTTGAAACGAAGCCTATACGTTTGAATTGTTTTCTCCACTGAATCATTAAAATTCAGATTGCAAAATATGCAAGCCATTCTTTCGGGAACAAACGCGTTGGGTGTTCGCCGCCTACATAGATTAATTTTTTATGTGTACGTCCATGAAAAGAGTCCTTTTGAGCGGTTTAGTTTAAAAAATATTCGAAAACAAAAATAAAGATCTAAAATGGAAATCAGAAATCGTGTAATGAAAAATCTGTGGTTCATGGAGCTCGGCAGTACATTTGCTTATGCGAATTGTTACAAAATATTCATGATTAAATTTTCACTAGAGTTTCTTATAAATTAAATAATTCTGTAACAAGCCTCTGACAAACCTCGAAATTGATTTATAAAAATTTGTTTAATCGGTTCGTCATTTGCATTCTTTGCTGAACTATGCCACGCATATTTCTTTTAAATTGAACAATTTTTTAATATTTCGCTCTGAGTAATTGTAATTTATATTTTCATAAGATTTTTATGTTTAATTGGTAAAAATAGAGATTTTTTCATTTAGAGTAATGATTAGATTAATTAAATCTGTAATCAGAATGGCGGTGCTTATTTTTTTCTGAACTACTGTATTTTGTTTTTTTGTTATCGTTTTTCATTTGGAACTCGTGCAATCAAATGATGATACAAAGTTGAGCACGGTTCGAACCTCTATTCCCACGTAACTCGAATCAAAGTCGAATCAAAGTCGAATCAAAGCCGAATCAAAAAGTCAAAAGTCGAATCAAAGTTAGATAAACAATCACGCAGACTCAATAATCAAAATATAAAATACAGCGAAGTCTTAAATTTTGTTGAGATTTTAATCCTAGTGAATTTTTGTCAAAAGAAAATGTTTCAAGTAAGAATTTATTATTTTCAACCCACTGTAGTATTTGTACTTTGGTCTTGTACTTATGGTATACTCGTAATTGCGAGTGATTTTCCTGTACTTCCACTTGTATCCAAAATTTATTTATGAAATTCTTTTCATAATTAGTCATTTTTATGTTGAAATGTTATTTTCAATTAACTTTCATAATAGGATTGCATTATAATCATCACAGAATAATTCAGGAATATTTATTAACTATTAATGTGTAAGTTAAAAAAGGCACAGTTCGAAATTATTCTATATGAATTTCAATGCACACCGTACATGGAATATAATGTTCGGGCGCATAAAATTGAAGTTTTCAGTTATTTGAGGCAAAGAACATACCGTTGGAATTGTTAGATATTTCTAAATTAAATATGGGTTACATTTCGGAATTTGTGGGACGTAGTGCGTGGAATTTCACTGATTGGTAATGAAATCTCACTTATTCAAATAGCTGGAAATGGGTCACTGACAATCAGTGAAATGTTACTTATTGATTCAGTGGAATTACCAATTTTGAGGGTTGGCAGCACTGCACCATGTCAGTCTAGCAAGCATAATAAACTAATATTTTAGTACATTCAATCAAAGAATCATAGTAAGATCTTAAAATCCATAAATATGATCAAATATTAAAAAACGTGAAAAGTTCCGATGCTTTTAATGGCAAACAACCTCAAATATTACTTTAATTTCAAGATTGGACTGTCATGTACAAACCCGTTAAGTAAGTACTTCCTATACGAGATGTAGTATATTTATCATGCAGTTAATTCAGCAGAGTTACAGCCTGAAAATTAAAAAAATTATCTGATTAAGGAATTCTTCTTGCTACTTAAGCAAAATAGTAACAACAAAACTAAATTAAAAAATTTAGAGATTATGCTTCATATGATTTACTCTAGTGTTACTAAACTGATTAGTGAATAAATCCGATATCTCTGATTAATCAGTGAAATGTCTAACTACTATTTCAATCAGTGAATTTGTCAATTATTCATATTTAGGGAGCAGGTAGCTGATGCGGAATTGTCCTCTGCCCGCCTTGGTCTAGTTGATGATGATCTAGATGAGGTTCTTGAAATATTAAAGAAGCAATTAGCAGAATTTTGAAAATGCACGGGTCCATTATTAATATAAACGTACCCCTCGAACCGTTTGACTCCTTTGTCCGAGCTTTCTACTTCTTCTTAATGCTGGACAAGCCGCAAGCGTCGGTGATTCTCAAAGCTCGGACGAGTGTACTTGTTGAGAATGAGAGACTGTAATTAAAAATGCCCAACTAGAACTTGACAACGTATAAAATACCCTTAACGAACATTTAAAAACACACACAATACAAGAATAGTTTTCGGATTTAATAAAATGTTATACGTAACAAAATAGCACAATAATTTTGGATTGTCCTCATGAAATAGTGCAGTTTCCAACCTCTTTTATCAAATTTACTATAATTCAACTACTTTAACATTAATGTACAAGTTCATTAATGTATAACAGTTTCCAAGTGAATTAAATTGAATTTAGGAAGAAGGTCAACATTTATTTTTTTCTATTTTTTTTTATTCTGAAGCCTCCCAAAATTTAGAATTAAAAAATATTTTTGAGACAATTTTAGATTTTTCTGACAACTAAAATTGCGATGAATTCATACTTGTTGATTATACATACAGACCAGAATGTATAAGTAAATTTTTCTATGAATTTAATTTCTCTATTTTAACTTTTTTTTCAATTTCAGTCTTCCTAAAAGTTCCAATTTTTAAAAGATCATGCACTGCTTTGTTGAAAATACTTTGCAGGCTGAAAAAATTGACAGTTTTTAGTCTTTAATGTTGTAGAAGTATTTGCGTTTTTTCGTTATGGTCATAAATTCCATTAAAACATTAAACGTATATATTAGCCACAGTTAAAAAAAATGCTTTCTTGAGATTGGGCAGGTTATAGTGATATTTTATAAGGTAGTTCAAAATCCAGATGTCCCGTGTTTATTATAATGTGATACTAAAATATTCGCGATGAAAATGCAGTCGAAATTTCATTTAGTTTTAATTTAAAAAATTAATTAATTACTTCAATTGAACTCAATATTAGTAAAATGCAACTCATTTATTGAAAACTTGCAATAAAAGTTAACGTTTGATCCATATATGACAAAATGATTCCAGGATAGTTTCATTTAATTTTTTTCTATATTTTTACAAGTACAGATGAGACTTTTTTCCAAAACAGTAATGCTGACATATTATCGAAGTACCAAAAAAGTTCTAAATATTTCTCATGTCATCAGATCATTTTTTGACATAAGTAGTGGAAAATTTTAACTATTTTTTTCTTATTTTACAAACTTAAAACCATTTTTGGTACAAAGGTAATATAAAAGTTCAATTTTAAGTTTTTTGTTAAAATTTTTAGAAGTTTTGATGGAATTTCTATCTTAAAAAGTAATGCTATAACAGGACGTCAGTATCAAAAAAGTTCACTCAATTTGTTTTTCAAATTTTAAGAAACGTCCTAAATAATTGTTAGAACTTGTAAGCGTTCTGAAATAAAATTAATTGGACCTTTTTCGAGGCTTGTGCCGAAAATAGTTCTGGTGAAAAAGGACATAATTTGAATTTTTTGGTACTTTAGTCCTATTTCAGGATTCCTTTTCTGGGGTATAAATTTCATCGAAACTTGTAAAAATTTCGAGAAAAAAAATCAAATGGAACTTTTCTTTAGTTTCGCTCCTGTTTGGACATTTTAAAATATTTAGATAATTAAAAACAATTTAAAATAATATTTGTCTGTGTTAGTTAATATTCATTTTTTGTCAGGGAGTAAAAATCGACTTTGTTGCTATTTTTACGCAAAAACCTACAGTTTTAATCCTATTGATTTTGCAACAATATTTTTAAATTTTATCAGAATGAATTCTTTAAATTATTTTTTATAGTTATTGAATCAATTCATGAAAATGCCATATAGATCTGAAATATATATAGTGGTAATATTATGAATGAAATCCATACTATTTTTGTATTGAATATTAGAACATAAAGATTTAGTTTAATCAGTTCTGAATCAATACATTTGCAGAAAATACTCAGAAAAAGAAATTAAATTTTCATCATGTTTTTAAACTTTTAAAACTTTTTAATTTTGTTCGTAATCCATCAGTCAAGGATAAGAAATTTTGTTTTTGAAAAATTCATCCCTATTTTGTCCTAGATTTTAAGTAGAAATTGACAAGCTTTTTGAAACAAGGGCCTAGAGTTAAAAATGAAAAAACTGCCCACCACGTAATAGGCCTATATTGGCACCATATATTATTATCAATATGAAAAAGTCCTGTAAACGTTAACATTCAAGTTGATAATGAAATCTCCAATTTTATTGTTGTTAAGAAATGGGCTTTATGTTTTCTACTTCAACATATTTGTTTCCTGAATTAATTGGACTGTCTCTTCATGCTTTAAATAACATTTATTTTTCTCGAAAATTTTCTTCTTGGTTCCCGCGTGTAAACAATTTGCATGGCTCAAGCATGGCAAGACACTTAGAAATATTTGGCAAAAGCATGGGTCACGGCTGAATGGTAGCATATCGCAAGCCTTGCTCTTGTCCGTCAGAGAAAATTAGCCTGCATTACAAGTGGAAAGCTCAGGTTCGCCAATAGTCTACACGTCTCTAATGGTAAGTTCACTACCCAGGTGGACCGGGTCGCGCCCCAGGCTACTTAGCACGTATTCTACAAAAACTTTTTTAAAATTCAAATTGTTCCAACAGCCAAGATAACTAAAAATTGTGCGTACACGATCCTGATGCACCGAATCGAGCACGTATTCTACGAGAACTTTTAAAAAATTTAGATTTTGTGAATTACGAAAACAATTCCAAATGGTGATTCGACGATCTGGCAAAACCGAGTTACGCACCAAGTAGTTTGGCACGTATTATACGAGAACTTTTTCAAAATTTTAAATTGTTCCAGCGGCTAAAAAAAAACTAAAAATTGTGTCTCGAGTATCAGCCAATTCAGCGCGTATTAAGCGCTTTTTAAGAATTTAAATTTTGTGAGTAATGAAAACAATTCCAAATGGTGACGCGACGACCCGGGTGCACCGGGTCGTGCACCAGGTAGCTTAGCACGTATTCTACAAGAACTTTTAAAAAATTTAAATGGTTTCAACTGAAAAAATAAATTTAAATTGTAAGCAACAGGTACTATAATACGTATTCTACGAGAACATTTGAAAAATTTAAATTTGGTGAATAACGAAAACAATTTCAATTCGTTAGTCGATGACTCGGGTTAATCGGGTCGCATACCAGGTAGATGACACGTATTCTACGAGAACTTTTTATGAATTTAAATTGCGCCAACTACAAATGGTTAGTCGACGGTTAATCGCGCACCAGCTAGTGTATCATTTATTCTACAAGAACTTTTTCAAAATTTAAATTATTCCAACAGCCAAAATGACTAAAAATGGTGTTTCAACGATCCAAGTGGACCGGTTTGAGCACCACGTGCTTTAATACGCATTCTGCGAGAACTTTAAAAAAAATTTTAGTTTTGTAAATTACGAAAACGACATGAAACAGTGAGTCGACGGCACGGATGCACCGGGTCGCGCACTAGGTAGTTTGGCACGTATGCTATGAGATCCTTTTTAAAAATTTAAATTGTTCCAACATCCAAAAAAACTAAAAATTTGGTGTCAACGATCCAGGTCCACCGGATTCAGCACCAGGTAGTATTATACTTATTCTAAATTAAATTTTTAAAAATTTAAAAATTGTGTATAACGAAAGGAATTCCAAATGTTGAGTCGACTACCCAGGGTAATCGGGTGGCGCACTAATTAGTTTGGCACGTATTTTACGAGATCTTTCTACGAATTTAAATAGAGCCAACTACCAAAATAACTATCAATGGCTAATCGACGGTCCCAGTGCACCGAGTCGCGCACCAGGTAGTGTATCACGTACTCTACAACAACTTTATTATGAATTTAGATTGTGCCAACTGCCAAAATAACTACCAATATTGGGTCGATGATGAAGAGCGCCTGGTCGTGCACCAGATCGTTCAAGGCGCCATCGACAAGAACTTTTCTAATATTTAAATTTTGTCAATAACCAAAACAATTCCAAATGCTCATGCGACGAGTTATTTGGTATTTATTTCTGGTATTTATACAATCTGTTAGTCATTTTGGCTGTTTCAACAATTTAATTTTTGAAAATTGTCTTGATGAATACGTGCAAACTACTGGGTGTGCGATCCGGTCCACATGGATCTTCGGCTGACTATTAGAAGTTACTTTTTTTTTAACAATTAAAATTTTGAATTTTAAAATTGAAAAATTTTCTTTAAATTTTGAAATAGTTCTTGTAAAATATGTGCGGCGCTAACCTGGTGCGCAATCCAGTCCACATGGATAATCGGCTCACTATTAGAAGTCATTTTGGTTCTTGGAACAATTTAAATTTTTAAAAAGTTCTCATAGAATACGTGCCAAACTATTTGGTGCGCGACCCGTTGCACCCGGGTCGTCGAATAACCACTTGGAATTTTTTTCTTTATTCAGAAAATCTAAATTTTAAAAGGTTCTTCTTTATTCATAATGTGTCCCCTAAAGGTTTACAGGACTTTTATTCCTTACAATCTTTCCGTTTATATCTATATTTTTTTACAATCTTATCCTTTCTATATATACAATTATTTAGAACTACTTACATAAAGTCTTATATCTAGTTTCTCATTTCTATTTTCTGCGATAGCGCAATTTGGGCCTTATTAGCAAACTGGTGAGCAAGCGAACGAAAGCGAGAGTGCAAGCGAGGGAGAGAGCATGAGAACGCAAACGCATCTTAGTTTACTTAACGTTTACCTTACGATTACGTACAATTTTCACGCTTGTAATCTAATCGACTTCCATTTCCGCTTATTTTCACTTTTTTATACCTCGATTCACCTTTTTTTCACGTGCATTCTTTCATTCTCTCATTCGCTCCTCTAGCACCCTCCAACTCCCTCATCCATTCTTTTCCTAATCTATCTTCCCCTAGAATCTTAACCACAATTTCTTTCCAGCTTCCTTTATCTTCCATTCCTCTCCTACATCTTTCCAATACATGCTCCCATGTTTCCTCCTTCCATTCACATATTCTACACTTTCTGTTCTCTTCTTTTTCCCAGTACATCCCCTCCCTTATCTCGTTTCCCAATCTAAATCTTGCTATTCTGGTCCACCTTCTCTCTCCCCATCCCTTTTCTAAATACTTTGGCACCACTTCCTTTTTTATCATCTTATACCATTTATTGTATTTTGATTCCTCAAGGCCCCCCCCCATCTTTCTATTAATTGTCTTTCCCTCTCCCTTTTTTCCAATTCTTCATAGTTTATTCCCGTCCCAACTTGTATTTCTCTATCATTAGAGAACTCCCTTCTTTCTTCTTCCCATCTCGTTAATTCAGTCGCCCTCCCTCTCCTCTCTTCTACCTCCATCAAACACTTTCTCGCCAAATGCCCTCCCTTTTCCTACCCCAGCTTCGTCTCAAACTTCCATGCCCTTTTTCCCGCTCTAATACTTCACTTATCCCTTTGCGCTTCTTCTCTCACCATATATCCTGTCGTCCTCGAGTCTGCCCCTAGTGTCCACCTTATATACCTTTCTTGTAAATTCTTAATATCTTTCCTTTCTTTCCATCCCCATATATCTGCTCCATAACCTAATACCGGCCATACCAGCATATCAAATAACCACATTCTCCTTCTCTAATCTTTTTTGACCTTCTTTTTCCTATTCCCCATATCTGTTACATTACCCCTGCTGTTTTTTTTTATCCTTTCTCTTATATGAGCTGTATGATCTCCATTCGTTTGCAAGATATATCCCAAATATTTATACTCTTTGACTTCTTCTAACTTTATTCCTTTCCATCTCCCTGTCCATTCTTTCTTCCTTCCCCTTCCTTTTCTAAACCTTATTATCTTTGTCTTTTCTACATTTACATTTAGCTTTTTCCCATCTATGTATTTCTCTAATTCTGTAATTAACCCCGCGATCCCTTCTTCATCCTCTGCCATCAACACTATGTCGTCTGCGTATGCCAGTGTATATATCTTTTCCTTCCCTATCGTAACTACTCCCTTCTTTATAATAACTATTTCTATTCCTCCTCGGTTTAATGAGTCAAACGTCGCCTTCAAGTTCACGAACATTGCTATCATTGCCCCTTTTTCCTTTTTTTCTTCAACTTTTGTCTTCAATCTCTCCGACAAAATAGTTACATATACTTCATACAGTTTTGGCATCAACGTCACCCTCTATAATCTTTAACCTCCTCTCCCATTCCTTTCTTTACTATTGGTATAACTAATCCTTCGTTGCTTAACTCTAGCCACTCTCCTCTCCATAATCTATTACACATTATCCATGCCCATTCCTCTAGTTCCTCCCTTCCATATATCCTTACTTCATTTGGAATCTCATCTATGCCAGGTATCTTTCCATCCTTCATTATTCCTAATACCTTAACTATTTCTTCTCTTGAAATGTCCTTTTCCTCATCTCTTTCTCTACCATATTTTCCTCCATTTATAACTTTTCGCTCTACTCCTCGTAGCAAATCTAAAAAATATTTCTTCTATTCCATCATTTCAAGATCTTGGTTCACTCTTTTTCTTTCTCTATTTACTACCTTCCATACTTTTTTCCATCCTAGCCTTCTGCGCCTCTTCCTCAAACCTTTTATTCTCTTCCTCTTTCTTTTGATAACACAACTCAGTATACTCTTTCTTTTTTCCCTATATTCTTCCCCATTACTTTTTTCTTTTTTCCATTTTCTTAATTCCTTTCTGACCTCCTTTTTTTCTCTTTGCAGTCCTCATCCCACGCACTTCCATTTCCCCCTTTACTAATTTCATTTCTGTTTGCGCACTTTAATTCTATTTCTATTTCTCCTACCATTTATCCCAACTCCTCCTCCACATTTCCCTCTTCCATTTTGACATTTCTTATTTTTTCACTAAACTATTCGTTTCCTTCCCTTGAACAATCCCCTTTTCCTACACGTTTTACATTTGCTCCCCTTTTACTCATATTGCTATTGCTTTTTTGTCCTTCTATCACCAGTTTCTTCCTCTTCTAGTTTCTCTGCACCTTATTTCTTACTATCTGTTCCCTTTCTTCATACTAACCCCACCATTCTCCATCTATCTGAATTCTCCCATACTTAACCCATGTTCTCTTTCGCTTATTTTTTTCCTCTTCCGCTATGTTCCTTAATTTATACTGCATCTTCCTTGCTACCCGGGTCAAATCATCCTCTATTCTCTCTGGACTAAAATAACCTCTTCTTTGCCATACCCTCCCTCTTATGTTCCCATTTCTTTAGTTTCACCAGGACCATTAAGTCCCCTCTTCGCTCTTCGCTTCCTACATTTTGCATTTCCTCTATTTCTACCTTAGCATCAATCCTTTTTAGTACTTCGTCCACCCCTTCCTTTAGTTCCTTCCCCTCTAATCTTATACTCCTACCTCCTTAAAAAATATGCGATTTCAGGATTAAAGTTCGCGAAAATTGTATGTCACATAGGTTTAATACAAGGGGAACGTTTCTATATGTTTTTATTACTAAGAGCTTCTTAATGATTACTTTCCACGGGTTTTTAGCATTAAAAATTAAAATTTAAAAGTTGCAGCTATATCAGACCTATGTGACGTGAAATTATCCAAAATGTTAACCTTTAGAGCAAATTTTCTCTGTAAAAAGAAAATGAAAAAATCGGCCTACTGCGCTGGCACATTTACCTCGCGCTACATTGTCGGTCTTTCTATTTTCTCTACATTTGGGCAGAGGCCTGTTAAAATTAAAGTACAAACCATCGACAACGTAATTTCGTGAATGTGAATTTTCTTTTGTTAACTCTCTAAATTTTAATTAGTAGAAATTTCACTAATTCATTTAGCACACCTTATTTTAATTGATGAATTAGTTATTTTCAGAGGCTTACTAATTTTAACAGTAAAAATACCATAACTGAAGTTAATCAGT
Organism: Belonocnema kinseyi; assembly: GCF_010883055.1. Classification (NCBI taxonomy): domain Eukaryota; kingdom Metazoa; phylum Arthropoda; class Insecta; order Hymenoptera; family Cynipidae; genus Belonocnema; species Belonocnema kinseyi. Next base: position 83,074,934 of record NC_046662.1, on the reverse strand, counting down.
TATACAGTTACTGTAGTGAGTCAATAATAGACTTAGAATAAATTGGTAAAGATACAATTTCTATTGATTAAGATTTTGTTTGTACTCCAATATTATTTGTAATTTTGAAGTATTACCAAAAGTTTAATTCCAAATTTTTCTCCAGAATATATATACTTAGTACTAATGTAAAGGTTGCCGAGTACTAATAGTAATTAAAAAATTAATTTCACACGTGTATTGATAAATAGTTGTATATCTATGTGTGAATAAAATGTCATGAAAGCTATGTTTACTTTCGAAAATATAAAATGCTTGAAGCTATTACTATTATGCATATAAAAAACAATATTATTCCTTAAGCTTGCTAAATTTCAGTTCAGAAAAAATGTATAAAACATGTATTTTTTGACACGGAGAAAACGATATCGCATGAATTGCAATATATACCGTAATTTCTGCGCTATATATTGTAATTATCGCATTATAATAGCGTACAATCGTGATATCGTATATTGCAAGTTTTTACATTATATTATTATTTTATGACATTACAAATACGAATGTTCTAGTAGTGGCTAAGCGATGTTCGTGCATTATAATATTATACAAAGCTCCGAAACCTGCTTCACAGCAGTACAAGATGATGCATTTAAATATAGATGAATTTCATTTTTGCATTATATTAAGTAAGTCACTTAATTTCAACCAGAAATGGAACCTAAGTGCAGTGTCTCCTATCTGATATATGACTAATATGATGATTAAATGACAGGTATGTTCAGTTTAGGATGTTTTTCATTCGTGCGATCTGAAATTCAATTTGTGCTGGCAGCAAGGAGTGCGCTAAATGTGATGCAGCGATGCACACAAACTTAGACGGATTTTGCCGATTTTAGAAGAGGCGCCAAGAGAGCAGCTAAGAGTAGCCAATATAGAGTCGATAGCGCTGGATAGTATCGATCAACACTGAGCTCATGGTATAGTTGTTTCATGAACCTTTCCTATTTTGACATATGTACTCAGATCTATAACGGATTTTGATTATGAATAGAATAATCGTACATATATGATAAAAAAAAAGATATAAAAAAGGATTAAAGATTTACGTTCTGTACGTGGTAGCTTGAAATGGATATAAGTGCCTTGTTTCGTGTCATTAAGTTATTTTTTCTTCTACTAATCTCATTGACTTGGAGGATAATTCAACTTTTAATCTTATATGAATTTCATGTTCGTAATAACTGAACGATAGCGCATAAATTTGATGAATTTCTAAAATCAGCTGACTAAAATTAACCTATAAGTTTCATTTCACACGCACGCGTTGACGAAAAGTCACCAATTCCTAGGTCTTAAATTAAACTATAAAGTACATTTTACGTACATAAATCAGTTGACTTTCAACCAAGCGTGCTACTTAAAGTCATGTTATAATCATAAGTTGATTCTCAACTGGCGAATGATCCTTTCGGTTACATCTGAAAGTAAATGGCATTTTCTTTCTCAAATTCAGGTTCTTGTATTACTGTGTTGTTACGTTATCATATTGCGCTTTATTTCAATATAGAGGTTTTGCGATATCATTGTGCGAAATCTTTTTCTCCGTGAAGTAGCAGTTTATTTTCATTGAATTTTAAAAACCACCTTATATTTCATAAAAAAAATTTTAATAAATGCAAATTATATATTTTAGTTGTTCATCTTATCATAATTATTCATTTGAATTAATAGAACTGTTTTAATGCCCATTTTGAATGCCGCGCCAACTCTGCGACCCTAACGCAAGTTCTGTTTTGAATTAATGTTTAAATTAAGTTGACACATCGAGTTCGTATCTAGGTTATCAACCAATAAAGTTTGCTAGAAATTAATTCTATGAAAAATAATTTCACGATTAATTCAAAACAGGCCTCCGTCAAAAGTTACCCTTAGATCATTTTCAAAAATATGCACTTTTTGTTTTTAAGAGCATCATAAGTTAAAAGTCTAATTGTAGTATATTTTAACCTGATTTACCAATCACCTTGATGAACTTTTTCAATTGGACACAAATTTAAAATGTTCTAGATTAATTGATGAAAATGGAGAAAAAAATTCACTTAAAAGTAGTACGTAAATATATTTGAAACACAACCTCCTCTAATTAACTGCTTTCTTCAATACAAATATAACAGATCTGTCAGTTATATCAATGCAGGTATATATAACTGATTCAATTAGTTATTTTTTTACTAATCCAATCAATACAAAAATACAAATTGTCAGTGACTCAATTCTAGCTATAGAATTTAGTAGAATTTAACCGATAATCAGTTGCATTTCAATATTTCAGATTTAGAAAGAAAGCTCCTTCGGATCAGACAAACATATTCTCATCACTCGTCTAGAAATTATCTTGATAATTTCTAGATTTTTTTAATTACTTCAATTTCAATCTTCCCTCTGTCCTGAAAAAATTATTATATTTCAATTTCTTTAATTATGTGTTTAATACTAAAAGATTTGAGTGTGAAATAATTTCAGGGTAGAGCTTCAAGTCCAAAATTGATCAAGAAGTAAGATTAAAAATGTAAAAAGGTTATAGTTTTGAGAGATTTAAAAAAGGGAAAGTCTAATCACTTTTATAATGTTTGAAATAATTCTTACTTTTTATTATAGACTCAGGTCCCTATTCTTTGCCGTCCTCGCGCCTGGTCGGCATATAATCGGACACGTTTTTTCATGTCAACTCTCAGGACCGTATATATAGTCTGAACCCGGTACAGTATGGCGCAGGAGCGTCCAAAGAAGCGCGATTCATTGACCTTTGGATACAGCACTGATTTCCGGAGCTTCATAAACATCAAGGTACGTTCAGGCGAAGACCAGGATTTCCGAATGTTAACAGTCAATGGCGTATCAATCATTTCCGGTGGATTTTCCAGTGTGCTTAAAACGTTTGCGGACCCTTAAGCATTTTATTTAAAATGGGAGCTTTGTCTTGAATAATCGCTTCAGATACTCTGTCGCTCGCTTGATTAAACCATTCGAAGAGAGTAGCATCCAGAAGCACATTATTTTGTTTCCACTATGTGTGCATAAGCAAAACATCTCGCGAAACACTTTAAGTGGGAAGCACACACTTTTGCGTAGCGCATAATGCATGACGCATTATGCTATATTATAGACAAGACATGCAAAGAAGTTATTTAACAAAAAAACATTTATATTTATAAATGTTAGATATATTGTATACGAAAAACATAGTTTTTACAATTCACATGTCAAGACTTAATACTTGCAGGTCACAAAAAGGTACTATCGAATTCGAAACGATGGTTTCGAGATCTTTCTTTCTATCGTATGAAGTAGAAGCTGTATATCTGATTGTGTTCCAATGATAGTTCATACTTTTCGTTTAGAAACGATTATACTTTCTCTGTCTAGCCAAAAAGAGAGAAAAAGAGGTTTCAAAGCCATCGCTTGGAATATGTTTATTTCGTAGCTACGACAGCCCCACTGATTTGGAACTATTAAGAAGGAATTTTATTTTCAATGAAATGTTATAATAAATCTTATAGTAAATAATTATTTTCAAACCGTGATATAACATTTTTGATTGAAACGAATTGATATTCACTGCTCTTTTTCGTTAACATTTCTGCAATAACTGCGAGATACTTCTTCGTGAAATATATTTGCGTATCAGATGGCGCTGTTACTAAGGCCAAGTAGGTATCCTACAGGCTCATTGGATTGGACGAAATAATCCGATCGTCTCCATCAGCTTCAGTTGGCTTGAGGCATCGGAGCCCCACCTCTGGTTGTGCGAGCTCGCCATCGTGCTTATTCGCTATGCAAACGTGTGTACTTCCCGCTTCTAGTGGAATAATGTAACGTCACAATACAGTTACCCATGTAGGCCATGAGGGTAAAGCGCCCTACCACAACGCTCCTGTTTTCACATGTCAGAGTGATCATCGCACATTCCCCTACAGCTTCTTTCGCCGGTACCCTCGGCGATCGTTGATTCTCGGAAGACTCAAATCAACGTTCCAGTGTATTTTAGGAATTTAATTATTTGCAATGTAACATTCAGGGTGAATTTTTGCAGGTTTTCTTATTCACATAAATGTCCTTTACGTTCAGACTTTCAAGAATGGCAATTGAAACTACTTTATTGTACAAATCATAAAACTAAGAAAGATAGAATTTTAGTAAATAAATGAGGAGTGGGTAGTGTGAATAAGGTTGAATGAAAAAAGAAGGAAGTCGGACGCCTTATTGTGCGCCTCTGAAACTGCGGCTCAAAGGTTCCACTTTTCTAGCGGTACACCAGCTTGGAACGAAGGGTTGGAAAAGTAGCGGTGGGGGTGTTATGGGGAGGAAAAAACGGTCAAAAGAGGGTAGTGGATAACTACCCCGTGTACATGGTCGCGTGTACGTGCGCGCTCACGTCAAAGAAGTGGGGAGAAAAATACACCTAGCTACCACCTCGTTCATTTTTATCCCCTAAAGCAATTTCAGCATTGTTTTAAAATAGTACTTAGCGGGTTCATTGTATTATGCATGTGCGTACTCCACCCTCCGGGAGAGGCTCCCCGACTAGTATGTATGAGAGTATGAGAACACTTGATTCCTCGCGCGCGTGAGCCTCCGCCTATTGTTAACCAGATGGTGGCCTGAGGGTGGTTTTTTACGTCCAAGATTTTTTAACAGAGTCGACTACCTACTGAACTATTCACTCTTTAGTTAGACTACACTCAGAAAACGATTTAGTAGAATCAACTAAGTATTGCCCAATCTTTTAGGACTAATAAACAAATCTTTTTTAGATGAAGTGTTTGGTTGATTGGAAAAAAATTTTGTTTAATGGAATATTTTGTTAAATTGACCGAAATTTGTTTGATTCACCAAATTCTACAGCTCAATCATTTTAAAAAGTTATAACTTGAGCGATATTGAGTTCGAAAGGTTCACTGTAGAACATTATCAAATGGTTCAAGTTTGAATGCCTGATAGTTCTCGCTTGTTTATTATTTGTAAGCTACTTTTTTTCACATAATAATTTGGAGACATGCTTGAAAAGTTCAAAAGCTCCAATTAGAAATTTTTTGTATGTAAATGAAAAATTAGTTGAATAAACCAAGTTTTGGTTGATTCAACAAAATACGTGATTGAAGCAACAAAATATTTTATTGAATTAAAAATATTTTTTGTTGAATTAATCAAGTACTCCATCTATTAAAATATTTGTTTGAAATACCCAAAAAAATTTGTTTGGGTCAATCAAATATTCTGCTGTCCATATTCCACGGCTGAACCAAAAAAATGTGTTGATTCAACCAAATAGTTTTCTGAGTATGGTTGAAAAACATTCAGTTCTTAATGCTTTTTCAGAATTTTTCAATTTTGCAGGATTTCATTTTAAAGTTCTTGTATAGTGAAATAGTTCAATTTAATATATGTATCATTATTAAATGAGATATTTTAAATGTTTTATTCCGAGTTTTTTGATTTTGATATTGTGATGCAAATTTAAAACGGTTTTCAGTTTTATCGTTTTAAAATTAAAGTGTACAATTTTGAAGATCCCTAATCTAATTTTAAAACATGTAACTGCTGCGCGGGCACATTCTTATCGCGCGCTGTATGCGCCTAGAACGCGCGACTGTTAATTATGACGCTTTGCGCTCGATAATATATTTATCTCGCGCTTCACTTTCATTCATATGTTTACCTCCCACTATGTGCTCGGCTGTTGTATTTCTCACATATTTTTGAAAAGACCTTTTTAAAATAAAGTTCAGAGCATCAACAACTGTAATATTGTGATTATGAATTTTCTTTTCTTAAAGCTCCTTCGGCTTTAACGAACACATTCTCATCGCGTATTTCGTGCTTCGCATTTAATTTTGTGCGAAATTTGAACTTTTATATATTATGTTCAACACTATTTTGTTAAATGGATATTGTAATTATTACTGTACCTCGGCCTGGTACTGCTTATTCATATATTGTAAAATAATTTACTAATTTTATTTTTCATGATTATTTAAAATTTGCTACTTATTTTTCACAAAGTTTTAATATTTAAAAGCTGTGAATTTTCAATGGTAAATTTGACATTTTACAATTTGTCATCACTTAAAATTCAAGAATTTTTTGTTTAAAAAGTTCTGGAATTTTAAAAAGGTTCCATTTTTAATTTGTGAAATTAATTTCTTTTCAGTCTTAAATGCTTGATAGCAATTTTTTTAATTACTAAGACTAAGTGTTAAAATTTCTCAATTTTTATCATTTGAAGCGGGTAATTGGTATTTATTCAATTATTTTAACTTTTTATGCTGAGAAGCACGCTGACATTTTTTTCATTCTACAATTTTAACGATTCAAATTTGATAGTTATTTAACATGATTTTTGGGACATTGGGGTCAGATTGATGTTTCCAGTGCTACGATAATAACTTTATAGAACTACCCTCCTAAGGCCCATTTATTTAACCACAGGTACCATCTCCTAAGTATCAAAATAATAGGTTGGCGATATATTGAAATTTATTCACTTTTTTACTATTTTTCTATATGACATAAATTTATCAACTGGTAAGATAATCTTTGATTGCTCTTGTGTAAAATAGTGATGTTCCTGTATTGAATTATTCCTATAATTTGTTCGGTGGTTCTTTCAACTTAAACATAATTGTTTTTAACGATATAATTCTCATACATTTTGTGATAAAATCATTTCACCAGTGTTTCTATATAAAATTTCTTCTATTTTAATTGCTTTCAATTTGAACTTGTTTATTATTAAACAATTCCAGTATGAAATAATATAATGTTAAAAGTTTGAAGATGAAGGTTGATCAAAAAGTAAGACTTACAATTGTTTATCTTAAGTTCGGAACGTTTAAAGAGCTGAAAGTTATACAACTTTTATGATATTTAGATTTATTCTCACCTTACAGTATAGTAAACTAAGAAGGGTCAAACCTCAACTGATGCTTGAAATTACGAACTTGTAATTATAATGGTTGTTAGGAATTTAATTATTTTTTCTAAAACTATAATATCATAAGTGAAAATGTGTATAGATTTCTTTTTTGTTTCAAGCATTTGAAGTAAAAAATAATTACAACAAACTTATGAACGTGCATAAACGCAACGACTTTCTAGATGTTTAGAATCGGTTATTATCAATTTTGTATCATTTTGTACAATTTCGATGACTTGAAATTGATCCCAAATCATTTAATGTGTTATGAATTGAACATTATTAAATGCTTGAATTACTTGTTTCTAAACTTTAATTAATAAAGCGAATTAATTGAAAAAAACAAGCATAAAAAGCAAAATAATCTCACTAAACCATATAAGTTCATTCTGCGAATGGTATATATTATATAGGAACGAATAAAAATTATTTATTTTTGACTTTGTACACTTTGAAAGCGATTAAATATTGAGGCATTCCATGTGAAGCTTTAATATTTTTATTTGAAGATATTCTAAAGTTATTCAATTTTAATCTTTTTTACTTTCACATATTTTATAGTGTAAAGTTTTCTAATAAAAATAAATTTTTCTATAACCTAGAAGGATTTACAGATTACACATACACAAAATTGGAAATGATTAAACATTGAGCATATTGTTAAATTTTAATTATTAATGGAAAAAATGTCGTTGCAGTAAATTTATTATCCATTTAATACTTTTATAAGTAAATCTCAAGAATGAATTTAATATTAAAATATATCATTACTATTTAAATTTGCATGATTATTTCAAAACTATAACACTTATTTTAACAATATACTCATCAAGTTCAAATATTTACCGCCAAAAAGAGTGATATGTCTTTTGTATCTGCCTGAAGGTTAATCAAAATTTACAATTACTATATCAATAATTTGCATGATTAATATTGATAATATACACCCATATTTTTAATTTTTTAATTATTATTGATATGTAAACATGACGTTGACTGACACTTTCGGATAGAGCACCAATCTAAAAATTAAGGGAGTACCCTCGGTAATAGAATTATAAATGAGAATCGCTTCATATTCAGATGACAGTTGTACTGAAATGCACTGAAGCTCTGGTTAAAGTTTTAGAACCTTTCTGAGCTTCACAGTCGAGATATCGACGATTGAAAATAACATGTGGTCTTATGAGAAGACGTACTTTTTGTAGTATATAAGAAGATTAAAAAATGGAAAAATTCTGAAATAATTCTGACATATATAGAATGTTATCCGAAGTCCTTCACAGAAAAAACCAGAGTTAAAATTTGTTGCAGGTAAGACTTGCGACGGCTAAATTTAAATATATTGCGGCGAAAGTTTCACCAAGTGTAGGAGAATAATTCTGATCTCGTCTACTGCGTTAAGCAGAAGTGAGAAAATTTCGGTAAAACCTGTAGAATAAGAAACAGAAAACACGGAAAAAAATTTGTTTTTACTGATATATATCTCCTCCGAAATAAAGAACACTATTGTAGATGAATTAGAACTTATTTAATACCATTTAGCGAAAAGCGCAAAAAGCAACTGACAGATGGGAAGACAAGATTAAAAATCGGAAATCATCTTCGATTCATGTAAAGTTTATCTGGCAAGGTTAATTTTTGTTGCGATGAATCTTTCATCTGTAATCGATGTAAATTTTATCTTTCGTTTTTTCTGTGATATCTGCTTTGAAAATTATCATTCAAAGCTTATAAGAATAGAAAAATAATTATTTATACCGTAAATGTATGACTGACGTCAGTGAACTGAAGAAATGGCAATGTTGCATACGTTCTACGTGCTCTGGTTTATGCGCGAATTTCGAATAACACTCGTGTTCACACGCGACGTTGCCAAACTTATGACTGTGACCGTGTAAGTCAATAAAAAATCGAAGCGTTCTCTCAACTGACTTGCTGCGTACCGACAAAAAGAAAAAGCATTACTACGAACCATCTTTATACTTTAAACAGAATAGCTGCAAACAATTAATTTATTTTATTATTTAGCAGTAACCGCACGCGCGAAAAATATGCGTTCCCCTTCTTGGAGTTTTATCTTCAAAAATTAAAAAAAAATAATTCAAAAATCTATAATAACAAACTTTTAAATACTGAGTGTTCACACATTTTTCAAATGATGTAAAATGATTGTTTTTAATAAAATGAGAAACAATATCGATTTCTACATTTAAATATTAAAAGTTACAAATTTATCTGGTAGATTTTTTTAAACTAAAAAATGAGCTTTTTATATCAAAATATTTCGATTAAAAATCGATGAATTCAACATTGTTGCGTTTAAAATTAAACAATTACAAACTTACTTGAAAATTGAAGTATTCTGAAATTAGGATCCTAAAACTAACTTGCGAACATTGATTTTTTTAAATTAAGTATCAAGATTTACAAAATTCAACCATTATAATCTAAACTGCAAAATGATCAACTTAAAAATCAACGATAAATCATTTCTTTTTCAGGGAAATAAATTCACGTTGAATAAATTGTGTGAGGATGTGAAACGGGCTCAGAAAACGAGCAGAAACACATAAGCTTTTATGTGGAAAGAATTTATGAATAGTAGATTACTTGATATAATTTTAGTATCCAATGCGAAAGATGCTTTAAAAAATGTAACTAAAAAAGAAAATTGTAGTGAATAGATTTGTTTATGCGTCGCTTCTAACTGACAAAAAGTACACCATTTATGTGCAAGTTTTTAAACTACAAATTCACTAATTGTAAATAAAAATTAGGTTTGCTAAGAGTTTTACATGAAAAAAGAATCGGGAGAGAGGGTTTGACTTGTTGTAGGAATTATTTGTTGAGTATGAAATGCTTACTTCCAAATACATTTCCTATTTTATACATTCATTGTTAGACATATCTGCAGGGCGAGCCTTAGGATAGTACCGCGTTATGTATGAAGTCGAGTGCGATTACCATTGTCTTTCTCGCTAGTCAAGCTTTGCAGCCAGGAACACTTGCTGAAGCAATACGGCATTCGAAAGAGAGCGCTCTTTCCGAGCATGACGCCCTCGGTAAAGCTCTCAGAGGGCACTTCCCCGAGTAAAGACTTGCATATACTTAACGAGTATATTGTATAGTATACCAGTCCCCCTTTTTCGCCTGATAAAATCTTGTCCATTCATTATCAAAAGGAAACTAAATATGATGCAAACTTTCTACACTCACGGAGGTATTTTCCGTAAGACTAATCCCTTTTAAAATTTGTGCAGCGCTAATGTTATGGGAATTTTCATAATGAGGGACTAATGTGATAAAATTCATCGGTTCATTTCACGGAATATTCCATAATACTGGTAATTACCAATATCAGCGGTGAGCCAGGATTTTTTTCGGGGGAGGCTGACAGAAGGGGAAAAAGGGTATCCGAAAAATAAAATGATTTAATATTGAAGTAAGCAAACATGACGGTTTCAACAATGAATTATTGTTATTAATAATATTATTTTTGAATAATGGTAGAAAGTTGCGGTATTTTCTAGAATCTTCAACTTTTAGTCTACTTTTTACTTTGAGTGTGGTAATAATACATGAAATTCAATAAAAATAATTGTTTAAGCAAATTATAATTGTTTTTAGCTATCTTTTCCTATGTAGTAGCACAGAAAAAACAAAAGATAAATTTTACATCGATTTCAGTTGAAAGATTCGCTGCAACATAAATTCAGCTTATCGCATAAACTTTACATGAAACTATGATAATTTCGAGTTTTTAAAATACCTCGGATTAATTTTTCAGTGGAAAACCGTATTCTGCTATGTAGATGACAGCGCGATGAACATGGAGCTATGCATGCAGTCGATCTAGAAATCAGGAAAAAGAGTTTTAAAAACATTACAATCATTACCATTTTATTTTTGAAATAATTGCACCTATCTCGGACGAATGAAATAGTATATTGTGCAATAAGGGTCGAAAGGCTACAATTGCAAGAGCACGAAGTTAGCTGCCCGAGCGGAGCGAGGGCAGATTTCACACGAGTCAAATTGTTGCCTCGCCCCGACTTGCACATACACTTTTTCATAAAAAATGTATCGAAAATTTGACTTGAGATACCTGAAACTTCTTTGCATTTCGTCAAAGTTGTTACTTTTTTTGAATACGTAGACAGTGACAGATATTGGTTAGAATGATACGATTCTCGAAACAAGGTTCGATAGGAGGGAGAATGGCTGCAGATAACTGCAGATAAAGTAGAATGTATATACTTTCGATAATCGGGGCGAGGCAACAGTTTCACTCGCGTGATATCTGCCCTCGCTTCGCTCGGGCAGCTAACGCCCCTTCTTGCGCAGTATACTATTTCGTGACATCAAATAAATCATTTGACACACAGCTGAAAAGTCGCCATATTAACTATGATCTTGACCATAGTTCAGAAGTTGTGAGATAGGAATTTCCGTCCTCACCTTTTATTCAGGAAAATATTTTTTAAACTAAAATTTTAAATATGCTTTTATATTAGAATTAATTTTTAATTATTAATATTCAAGCTCAATTTTATACCGAAATAAAGTGAAGATACAGCCAATTCATCGTATTATAAATCCTATTAATGTTTCAACCTTAATCTTAATTCGATTCCTATTTTTCGTTTTGTTCGAAAACATAAGATAGTTGTTGTGTCAAGTTCTTTATTTTTATTCATGAAGAAATCTGTTTAAATTCGTTCCCGATATATATAATTATTTTTAAAATAATAATTCAGTAAGCGAAAAGTTGTTTTTAATCTAGTGTCCTGATTTATAGATCGAATTTACTCATATTTTGTCGTTTGCTAATTTTACATGCAGCAAAATTTAAAGTTAGTGTTTTCTGTGAATGCTAGATAGTTGCGGTTTTTCTGCAATTTTCACTCTTTGTCAATTTAACCAGCATAGTTATTTAAACGGTTTTTTACTAAAATTTTTCTCTTCTTGTCCATTTTTTACTCTGAATCTGGTAAGAATACAATTATTAAACGTAATTTTTTAAAACAATTTTTTTTACAAAATTAAGAAATATTTTGTTTTTAAATTCTATTAGGGCCTTAATAACCGTCTTTATATGCTACGAAACACTTCCTTGTAGCCGCTCGGTGCCTACTTTTTAAATATTTGTAATTCTAGATAGCGGCGGTTTTTTCTAAAAATTGTAACGTCATATCCCCCTTTTACTCAGTGAGGTGATAATTAATGCAAGTTTACTAACATAATTATTTAAGCGCTTATTATGGTATCTGATAATAATTTTTTTTTAATTTTTCAGCTTTTCTTCAACTATTTAGTAAGACGAACCATTTAATTTAAAAAACAGGTCACCAGGGCATTTTTTAATTTGAAGCTTCGAAAAACCGCTCTTCGTTAAAAACGTATTTAATGTTGGTGAGAGCCATACGCGCGCATGTTTTACTTTTTCTTTGAAAGTGAAATATACCCATTGCCGCATGATTTTTAAGACATGAATAAAACGTCAAAGGATTCATTATAAGTATTAATCATATTCCCCACGCAAATCCGAAGATTATCATTTTGACCCTGACTTAGAAAAACGTGAATATTTCCCAAACTAGAAGAGCCCACAGGGCGCTTTTCATGCTGACGCCCAAAAATAATATTAATTAAAACAAAAAAGCTATGAAGGAAAATTTATATTTAATATTATTTATGCAGAAAATTTAAAGAATATTTCAAATATATATTTTATTTTAGACAAATATAATGACAAAAAAGAAAAGGGTTGTTTAAGGAATGATTCTCTCTGTTGTTTATTTATTTTACGTTCGTAACTAAAAAGAAAAAACAAACTTAGAAATTTTTAGAAAAAAACGAAACTTTCTATCTAAAGGAATATAGTTACTCAGAAATGTATATCTTTCAAATAGTTATTCTGGATTAGGAGAAATATATACTTATATGTAATTGAATCTTTGATGTGCTAAGATCTTGTTTTATGGCGTTGACCTTTTAGTTTCCTTAATTTGAAATGTGAAAATCTACAGTTTACTGCCTTCATTTTCGCAGGTAACATTTAGAATAGACACCAGTTTATTTTGGTGTCTATACTCTGTATAATCCCTCTTCCTCATTAGCATTTATGGCAACTAACAGAGCTTTCAGAACATTGACACAAGATATTGTAAATAAAATGAAGTTTTCGAGTGTATAACAGATGTGATTACAAAATGGGGGGGGGCTTGAGAATATAATAATATTCTAAAATACAGTAAAATCACAAAGCGCTTGGTGCTTGCGACCGAGGTCCTCAATAAATACCCGTTTCTTTAAGCACTGGGTGAGAGAAGACACTAGGTAAAATAGGCACTTTGTGAGAGTCTACTGTAAATCTGAAATACTGAAAAATTTTATTGAATTAGTGCAGGTGTTTTACATACCAGGAAAACCGTAAATTGAGCGGAAATACTTTTAGCCGGAAATAACTTTTAATGTTTTCGAAAATGTAAAATTTTTATTAATGGTTATAACAAATCATAAATTGTTATCGAAAACCTAATTGTTTGCGACACTGCGTGAAAATATAATTCAGCGACTGTTTTCAGAAGGAAAAATAATTATATTCTTAACATATTGATATTGCATTATAACTCGTAAATTTTTTCAGACTTTTAAAGCGATGAAAAACATGTAATTATGGACAAACATCGAATATCATATATCGGAATCATGCCTACTTGTAGCATTCCACAGTTGCTGCGAGTCACATTTGCGGAATTACCAAGGTTCCAAGATTTTATGAAATCTCACAAGTACTAAAATATCTACATAAAACGAAGTATATTCAATTTTCTGAATTCCGTAATAAATTCCGCCAAATCAAAGATCTCTAGTAAGAAACTATCATCGACAAAACAGGTTTCGTTTGATTCTGAAATATTTAACTCATTTAAGCAAGAAGGGTGGTAGTGCAAATGTGCAGTGACAATTTCAAAACTACGACGTTTCGTTAAGTACATGGCCACAGGGCTTGTGGCCAAAGGCGCTAGAGCAGCCCTCTCGTCTTCATTGTTCAGGGTCTTTCTCCCTTGTAGAGTCTCTATTCGCGTCCTTCACCCCCATGTACCCTTGACTTGAACCAGGCGAACCCTCACTCCTTCTTTCCCTCTCTCGCATCCTCGTCTCATCCCATCTTCTCCACACAGCCTAGTGCCTTCAGAGGGGTCTCATTTTCATTAAGAATTAAAGTTGAAGTCCGGGGTAAAAAAGTTTTCATTCGCCTTTTCCATGTAAATGAGATCGCGCCTTGCGACACGAAAGCTGCGCTCTTTCCGCTAATTTATCACACAGTGTCTTTACGATTTAAGACCTCTGTGACTCAATTCAATCCCTTTGATTTAAAAATTACAATTCTTGTTTTACTATACAACTGATCTTGCAGCATCTTACATTAATGACTACGGGTTGACAACTCGTAAAGTCATGTGTACAATTCTAATGAAATCTCCAATTGCTTGAATGTATGGATTTCCTAAAACATACCAAAAAATTGTCCGTAAAGACAAGTAGAATCTTTTCTAGGCCCTCCTACAGTCCTACTTATTATTAAGCCAAGATCATTAGCAACATTATTTCTGATTTATGATCAACTTATCCTTGTAATGTAAAAAACTTATTTGGATTAAAAGAAAAATTCAAAAGCATATTTTCCAATGATTATAATATGGTAACACTTGACGTCGCCTAATTCTTTACTAACAATACTTTAGAACTTGCTCTCAAAATCATAGATTTTAATAGAATTACAGGTAGAAAAATATATAAATTATTATAAATGAGTTAACAGAAGGCATTTCTTTTTTTCTAATAATACTTTCTTTAAATTGGAATTTTCACATTGAAATATACACTAGTCTAAAAATTAAAAAAAAATCTGTATTTTTAGTGACACCTTATTTTTTCAATGCACTTTGGTGTGCCAAACTTGAAAATTGCATTGTCGTTTCTAACTCGAGATACGGTACATAGAGTAAAGTATTAGTGATTTTTTAAAATTCATTCTTGAGAAATCAATCCATTAAAAAGATTTCACTGTTTTTGCACGTTTAGGTTAGGATATCTCGAAAACCAGAGTCAATTGAGAAATCTGGACATCAGATTCAGATTCAGCATACAAAAAACTTTCGGAAAAGTATACTCTTCTTTCTGGGTAAAAATATTGTCGGTCTGTGTTATTATTTCAATCATCGCATAGAACATAAAATTGGAATTTCTAAAAATATTTTGGATTCAGAATTTATTTTAGTATATTTTTCGTTTCACCTTGGTAAATTGAATTTAGGTAAAAAACTGTTATTCTATAATAAGGACCTTTCTTAATAATTTGATTGATAAGCACATTAGCAAAAGATTATTTAAATTACAGAAAAAAGGACAATACTAACGTCAATGTCAATACCAGCAGAACTATTCTAAGCTCAAAACCAATAACAATTTCAATTTCCTTTCGTGGTCCATCTTGAAACAATTTAACATTGAGAATATTATGTTCTTTAAGATGGATTAAAATGACCTATCTTCCCAAATTTAAATTGGGCTCTATGATCTACAAAATACGATTTCTTTAGTTAAATTTTAAACTGAATCTATCCAAAAAATGTTAGCTTTGGAACCACTGTAATAAACAAATGCTTGAAACTCGTAGATCATGCTTTGTTAAAACTTACATCGTTTTAAGACAATTACAATGGAAATTTTCTTAACGTAAATATTTAGGACAAGGTAATATGAGATTTAAATAAATCTAATTTATAACTGAAAGTAAATATTTACAGCTAATTTAGTGCCTATGAAAGAAATCGTTAATAATGATTATTAATTTCGACTGACAACAATTATCTTTTCAAAATATAGGAAATCGTACCTTTCGTTATTGAATTGATTTATGGAATAAAATTCTCGAAAATTAAAGGCTAGCTTAAATTTTGATTTAATCTTGATTTATTTCAAATTATAATTTGCCATTCTTAGAAGATCATTTCGATTATTCAAAAAATTTACCAACGTAAGGTTTTCTTGATTTTCATCTCTCATATTCCCTTCATACTCGGTATGTGGCATTATGACTGATGCTCCTTTTTTTATAAAAAACAATTTGTTAAAGTAATTTTATCGACATGTGAAAATTTGTCTGGAAAAAATTTACTTAACAAATAAAAGTAGGAATTAGGTTTGCCCGTAATTTTCATTATATTTCTTTACAAAGATATAAGACTTCAGTAAAAAAATTATTTGCAAATATATCTTTTTACTGATTAGCCATGTAATACGTGTACGCTAAAAAAGCGTGAAACCCGAGAAAATTAAGTTTTGCTTTTCTTGGTCAAGAAACCTAATTTCCTCAATGGATTAATGAGGAGGCGAAATTTAACGGGTAAACCTGTATAAGAAATAATCGAATTAAATTCAATCTTTTGCTTACAGTAAATAACGTGGTGTCGTGCTTACAGTGATAGCCATGATAATTAAGCCACAGCTTTAATGAATCGCCATTCGAACAACTAATTTGCGTGATAATCTGGGTAAATAATAATCCACGATATTTCTCTCCAGGGAGAACCTGCTTCATCCGCTTCGTCGACCGGGTATATGGTATTACGTGGCGTATTAACGATGTGGACGGAATTGGACAGAATTTTACGTTAAATTGTGCAAACTAGCCTTGACCTTGAAATCTACATATACCAATTACTTTTCGAGCGATTTAGCTCATTCCTGCTGTATCTTCAGAAAACCAACACACATTTCGATTAAAAGCGTTTATGAATGAAATAATATAAATTTTATTTTAAAGCTTCTGACATTCTCATCGCAATGAGAAGTATTAATTTTATGTGAAAATTGAGTTCCGCCGATTCCAACAAATATCATTGATGTTTTCAGACTCACTTGATTGAGAAAAAATGGATTTTACTTCGGTGTCTGTCTGTCGTCGTTGTCGTTGTCTGTGAACACGATAACTTTCAAAGGAATTATCCGATCGATTTTCCCTTTAACACAGAGTTTTAGGGCCTGAAAGAAAAAAATGCTGAGTTCGTTAACCAGACATTTTGTATCAGCGGTGCTGGTGTTATACATCGAAAATGCTTTTCAAAAATCAAAAAATAACTTTTCCAGGACAAATATACTAGATACAAAAAATAACAAAATGCAGGAATTAACTAAATCTTTCGAAAAGTAACTGGTATATGTAGATTTCAAGGTCAAGTCCAGTTTCCACAATTAAACGTAAAATCCTGTCCAATTCCGTCCACATCGTTAATACGCCACGTAATATACCCGGTCGACGAAGCGAATGAAGCAGGTTTTCCCTGGAGAGAAATATCGCGGATTATTATTTACCCAGATTATCACGCAAATTAGTCGTACGAATGGCGATTCATTAAAGCTGTGGCTTAATTATCATGGCTATCACAGTAAGCATGACACCACGTTATTTACTGTAAGCAAAAGATAGAATTTAATTCTATTATTTCTTATAGAGGTTTACCCATTAAATTTCGCCTCCTCATTAACCCATTATATTAATTTTATTCCATAAATTAATTCAATAACGAAAGGTACGATTTCGTATATTTTGAAAAAATAATTGTTGTCAGTTTAAATTAATAATCATTATTAACGATTTCTTTTATGGGCACTAAATTAGCTGTAGATCTTCACCTTCAGTCATAAATTAGATTTATTTTTTAGCTCATATTAGCTTATCATAAATATTTACATAAA
>NC_046662.1:83032095-83057106 GCF_010883055.1 Belonocnema kinseyi | reverse complement strand
TTATCGAGCGCGAGCCGCGAATAGTCTATATCACTATTTTATAAATTTTGAACAATAAAAATGTTTAATTATTGCTTATAATGCAAACTGAAAGTTAAACAATTTTTCAGATTCCAAGTTGTTCGAATCTATATGCCTCTTTATTATATCTTCATTATATACTTGAACCTGGAATGAAGAATGGTTTCGGGAATGGCCTGCAATAGCCTTGATATTAAATCTAGGGAAACCATACGTAAAAAGGCAGAGCCGCATGAATCCTTTTTTTATTAGCACGCATGATTGTTTGTCACTCTTAACTGAATACATCCTCTCTATCGATCCTACAGCCTCTCTCATCACGAATCTGCGGGAGCCATTCGTTCTAGGAATATCGTAAATACGAGGTTTCTAATTACAAATTCTAGTGTATTACCATTAAATCTGTATTAAAAATGTCCACGAGTTAAATGAGATTTAGTATAAATGCATTCAAATAGAAATAAAGGTTTTATGTAGTTATCTAAATTTTTGACACATGATCGACAATGCGCAAATTATGGAGCGATAACGCAGTTTGTATATTTGTTATGGTAAAAATTTAAAAAAATGTACTGCGTTGAAATGAAAGTTTCTCAATTTAAATAATCTAAAATATTGTTCAATGCATTCTTGGGTTACTTTTTTATTTCCCCCCTGCACTTTTGTTCCAGTTTTGATTTTGTCCTTATATTCCTGCGCTTCCTTTGTAGTTTTTCACTTTTATTCGGCGTTACTTGCTTCTTTTTCCCTGCACACTTGCGTTCCTTTTTTAGTTTTTTACTGTTATCCTACGTTCGTTTTTTACTTTTATCCTGCACTGCTTCGTTTCTTTTTTTGCTACTCTCCTGCATTCCTTCCCTTTCTTATGTGTCCATTTTTCCTAAGTTAGTTCTTACAGAGTGGGTCGCTTTCGTGGGGCCTCGAGAGGGCCAAAATTAAAAAAGGGCTAAGCTGGAAATATCGGCACGAGAGAGAGGGTTTCTAGTTATTCAAAAGCATTGTAATTGATTTCGGAGTGTAAAGCATCTGGATTCTAGAGCCACGGCAGATCCGAGACAAATTTTACCCAGGCATGAATTTTTTTTTACGTGTTACATAAATTAATAATAGAAAGTTCCGTCTTCATTACTGACATCATTGCTGGCCTAATTGTGCCTTCTGTTTTCTTGATAATCCATCCTATAAATAGATGTTCAATAATAAGAATTTAAAAATGTTACATGGGGAAATTATTATCGTATTCAAATTCTGCCAGAAATTATATTTGGAAAGAAACGTGCAGGTTAATTTAGGGGATAGTTTGTTGTCAGATATTTTGCGAGACTTTAATAAAGTATGGTGAATTATTAATACTTGAGTGGATTGTATATTGAAAAGATGCGGTCGAGCGCGTCAATAAAATAAAATTTTTCATCAGGATATCGCGCGAGATGAGATAAATATGGGTATTTGAGTGTCTAGATAATGCAAACAAACGTTCGGTGAGTTATACTCCGGTCGAGCCGCACGTTCATCCGCAATTGCGATACGGCCCGTGTTAAATTTGACTTGAATTACCACGGATAGTGTCAGACGAGCGAGGATTATTATTAGTTCGTGATTCGCATTCGTTCGTTGATCTATTACGTTCTTCCTGGGCGAATTGGCCTGACTACTTGTACTTTATCCTTACTAATTTTACTTGAAGCTGACTTATAAGAATTGCTGAGTGAGATCAGCTCAATATTTATCAAGTGTGGACGTGTGTTTTTACTTTTTTTAAATGAATTAGGGCTAAACTTACATTCCAGCTCGAAATAGTATTTTGGATACATACAATACACCCACCTTTCGGCTTAATAACTCGTGGTTTAGTAATTCCTAGAATTTCTGGCCCAGGCAATTTCTCAATTTTCGGGGCAAAAAACGGTTGCGACTATTGCCTCAAAAAAATAGCAGCGTATCGGAAATGCAGAATGCGCATGTAAACACTCGATTATATTGCGCAATATTATGTGCTCCAATTGGAAGCGGTTCAGACGGCCCTGAAGTTTAGATTCTCCCGAATTAGTAACAGAGCTATTTGCACGCAACCCCCGGCACTGTTACTAAACCGAGAGTTGGGCGTATATGAATAATTTGGTATTTGTCACTGAGGTTAATCAGTTCTTGGCTCGATTACACTCGAACGAGAGCCGTTGTACGAGATGAAGTGTATTTATAAGCCTTTAAGGCTATGTGACGAGCGGGTCACGTGACAAGATTCCTACCATACCGCGAATTTTTTTATTTTCCAATTTATTTGCACAAGAAACGCCACATCGAGTTTAAAATTGGGGATAATAAATAAGAAGCACTAAGAAAGGTGGGTCTGGTCCTAAATTTTAATAATTATGAAAGAAAAAAAAACATTCACAAAGAAAAAGTGTTTTCATAATTATAAAACTTTAGCACCAGACCCACCTTTCTTAATGCTTTCTATTTAGTGTCTAAAATTTTGAACTCTATGTAGCGCTTCGGGTGAAAATAAGTTAGGAAATAAAAAAGTGATGGTAAGGTAGGAATCTGGTCACGTGACCTACTAATCACATGACCTTAAGCTGTCTTCTTTCTGAAACTAATATAAACTGTTATTATTGGTAAATTTAGTAAATTTATTCACGCGAAACCTTCCAACCGTTCTTATGTATCAATTTAAAATCGTGAAAAGTACTGATATTTTTTGCTCAGAATTACAAAAGATACACGATTTTCTGTGATTTTTGAAAAAAAATTTAAATATTCTAACATGTCTGAAAGATGGACGATGCGTAAGGGTATTTTAATTTTAACAAATTAAAAACTCGAAATTTTCCGACTTTCCTTCCTAAAATTTTTTGCTCCCTAAATGATGAACACAAAAAAAAAAGAATGAGCTGATTAAATCAAATTAGTTGAGTTAACCTTCTTAAGGATAATTACTAGAGATGGGACGAGCAGTAGCATACCTACTGCTTCCTGCCCTCCGGCCTCCTGCACACTCCGGCGATGCAGTACCTACTGCACGCAGGAGCTTCGCAGGACCTACTGCAAACTTCGGCCGGTATTTTTTTGCCCGCCGAAGTTGCAGTAGCTCACTACCCCAATTTGCCAAATTTCTCCTGCAAACTCCGGCAGCACTCCGGCAGGCGTTCCTACTGCTTCCTCCGGCCATGACAATGAAAACACATGTGCGCTCAAGGGTCCAAGCCTTCAAACTTTCTTTACCTAAGATGCGTCTGTAGTATATATATATAATGCATTATTTTTCTCGGTTCCCTTCGAGTTTCCACTGTTTTCAGTTTAAGGATTTCTTAAGTTTCTCAATTTTCTTCTGATTCCCTTTGGATCAAGTCGCTTAGGAAACTATCTATATCAGGATTGGGACAGGAATCGTAGGTTTTATTTAAATTAATTTCATAAAATTTTTGTAATATTTATCTTTATTTAACTTCGCTTTATATATGTTGTGCTTGTATTTTATTCTATAATAGATAGATGCCTGAATACGCAACAATTACAATTAAAATGTAATATTTATAAAAAATGTATTCAAGGAAAATAATTTTTTTTTAAATTTGATGTGGAAACTATTTCTTTAATTTCTTCTTCTGTATTAAAATGAAATTTGATTTCATTCAAAGAATGCGTTTCATTAATGTAAATTTAGCTATATAATTACTTTTTTGCGTAGAGTAGGAAAGTTTTGTTGTACTAACATCATTTTTTTAATGTTTACGCAAGGAAATGTGGTTTGTAAATTAGCTAATGGCTACGGCTATCGGCTACGTGTCCAGCTTTTTAGGATAAATGATCAAAATCTTATGAACTTCATTAGCGGTTGATTGGTTTAATCATGGAGAATAGATATAAGGAGATCAATCTGTAATGCATGGACTTCACCAAAAACGGTCACTTTTCTGTTGCCAGAAGTACGTTACATACACATGTGTAAAATCACGCTTACGTATAGTTCAAAACTTTCCGAACTTGGCGTACCAACCGCACTTAAAAAAAAAATGGCCGCCTCCATTGCTTTGTTTTGACAGGTCGCTCAAACAAATAAATGATTGATAATCAGACAGGATTTTTGAAATGTTTGTGGAATAAAAAATTATTCGCCATGGAAGAGGTAGGTAGTATGTTTATGAAAATATCAAATTACTTTTACCAATACTATGCATGCGACAGGTATTCGACGCTTTCGTAACAAAAACAATAAACATACAACTTATACCACTCTGAAAGTCTTGTACACTACACTTGAAACCATACTTGTTGGAAACTTTCGCTTTTATACAGCGATTTTTAATATTAACATTCTTTCCTTTATTCACAAACTATTAATTTTTCAATCATTATTTATTTACATTTGACTCGCGTTCACATCGGCAGCCATATTTTTTTAAGTGCGGTTGGCACGACATGGTCGGGAAGTTTTGAACTGTACGTAAGTGTGATTTTGCACATGTGTGTGCGTGTGTGTGTGTGCGTACTTCTAGCAACAGAAGTGTTCATTTTTAGTTCCACTAGTTTGGTCTCCTTATGTCTATTCTCCATAGGTTTAATCCTGATATCATGTGACAGTAACATTGACAACTGCATCAAGTATTAACCTGAAATTAAAAATGATAATTCTTTAAATTCTATTGTTCAATGTGTACCTGTTTAGAATATATTGGAGTCTTTATATATAAGAAACACAATAATGAGCAATATTAAAACTGCGTCTGTAAGCGCTATTTCTATTGCTCAAAAGAAGAAAGTAATTTATTTTTTAAATAAAAAAGTGTATTTTCACAGCTGAATTTTGAACAAGGGGGACACTTCAAATTGATGTTATAACCGATTTCCATTTCCAGTTATGCAGAGGTGTGGGTTAGTATAAGAGAATAGATTGGTCTTTAAAAATATCGTGTTACGATGAAAATAAAGGGATAAGTAGTTATAAGAGGGTGCGGGTCCTTCACTCATGTACGTAATTTTTGCAAATTCACACAAACTTTCTCCTGAAGATCACCTTTTTAGTTATAAATTTTATTATTTGGTTAAAAATTTAAGAATTTTTCCAAAGGGTTATCCCTTTAGGTTGCAAATGAAATTATATTGTAAAAAATGCAGCTTATTGAATTAAAAATTCAACTATTTTCGTAGAACATTAACCTTTCGTTTAAATTTCTAATTTTCTTGCAGATAAAGTCGACTGAGATCTTTTTTGGATGAAAACTATTTCTTCTGAAAATTTGTCTTTTTTAATTAAAAGATCTTATTTTATATTATAAATATTGCATCTTTCTCAGATAAAACTGCAACTTTTTTGTTAAAAATTAAACTATTTCCTAGAAAATTTACTTTTTGGTTATAATTTTTATTTTTGTCTTGAAAAGAGAATTAAAATCTTTTTCGATGAAAATTCAATCCTTTTCTTGGAAATTTGCCTTTTGGATTTCAAAATTCACCTGTCTTAGTAAAATTTTTCCTTTTCTTAGACATAACAGCAACTGTTTGGTTTAAACTTTAACATTCTTGTTAAAAGTCATGCTTTTTGTCTAAAAATTCGACTCCGTAGCAGAAAGTTAACTTATTATTTACAATTCTTAGTTGGGTCATAGAGAATTAACTGAAATCTTGTTTGGATAAAAATTTTACAATTTTGTTAGTGTTTTTTAATTCATCGGTTTTAAAACACATTTATCTTTCTTAAATACAAATATAAGTTTTTGGTTGAAAATTATACAATTTTGTGGAAAAATCATCGTTTTTAATTGAAAATGCTGCTGTTCTGTTGAAAATTTAAACATTTTGTACAAAATTAAAACTTACAATTAAAACTTGTACTGAGTCGTGCTTGACAACTACAGTCTTTATTCCCTCTAACAAAATTACGCGAGATCAACAGTTCTCGCATTAAAACTCAAAATGTAAAACTGAAAAGTCATAAAAGATTCAAAATAGTCAAATTTTGAAAAAATTAAACTTGTGCTGGGTTGTGCTCGATAAATGCAGTTTTTATTCTCTCTAATAGAATTACGTAACAACAAAAGTTGTCATATTAAAACCCAAAATATAAAAATTTAAAAAAAAAGAAGAAAAACACAAATTTGAACAAACAAAAATTAATAATAATTAATATTAATTAATTGATAATAATTATGTGGGCTTTGTACTTTGTTTGAGTTTTACTTTTTGAGTTTTAATATGAGAAATGTTGATCTCACGCACTTTTGTTATATAAAATAACGACTGCAATTGCCGAGAACAACTCAGTAAAACTTTTAGTTTGACAAAATTTGACTATTTTTGGATCTTTTATGTTTTTTTGAGTTTTAAATGTTGAGGTTTAATACGAGAACTGTGGATCTCAGGTAATTTTTTTAAAGGTAATGTCTGCATTTTTCGAGCACAACTCAACACAAGTTTTAGTTTTTCCACATTTTTACAAATAATAATTTTTTTTGGATTTTGGTTTATTTTAAGACAGGTTTTTATAATTTTTATTTCCTGCACGAAAATGTATATACTTCGAGCCGCCTAGTACAACCTTTCTTTTTGCTATAGTAAGAAGTTGCAGATCTAGAAAAAAACAAAACTTTTTTCAACAATTGTGCCCGTAATTTTTTATTTTTCAAGAAACCGTTTACGGCACAAATTAGAACAAATTTTATTAAATAAATTGCTCTAACTTTCGATATCTTAGCTGTTAATTAAAATTCGATCCGAAGATTGTTATTTTCATTTTCATTTGAATTTTTCCTTTAATACAAAATAGTAATTTCCAATACAAAAAGAAACTAATTAACAAACCACAAAAAATGAACGAAATTCACCTAAATATATGGCAAACGCTTCTCTTCTTGTAACTTCAATATTTTAAATTTTGGACTTAGATAGTTTCATAACGAGAAATGAGGAACAAAACCAGTACTTGCTAAAAGTACTCATAAAACTGGATCTGCCTGGACGAATAAAAATTGTTTAAAAAATGACAGGCCATTCTGAACAGAATTGACTACACCTCGAAAGCATTAAATATTATGTTTAATTCAAAAAATTCGATTTCAAAAACATGCTTGTAAAAATAATTGTTCAAACAAATTGCATTTTTAAACATTTTAAGCTGGTTAAAATATTCTTTCTATATACTATAAAATCAGAAAAATAATTGTATTCTATTTTATTTTTTTAAGTTAAGGAAATGAAAAAAGTGCATGAAAATCGGTTAATTTTTCCATCAATTAAGTAAATCTTAATGTGCATGCGAAATTACAAGAACTCTCAACTGGCATTGAAGATATGATCCGATTTTCATCAATAGTACTGTTTAACACAGTACATATAGAGAAAGACGAATCACCTGGAAAATTAAAAGTCAATGTAATTTCATTATTAAAAATTTTTTAAATTCTCATTTTCTCAATATTGAATTGCTGACATTGAATTCTGATTTTCTGAACGCAATAGGAAAAGTAAATAAAGCGTTCGAAAAAAAGTCAGAAGACGCAGAAAAAAAAGGGTTCAGGTACTTGACGCCGAAGTTTGCAGTAGGAGAAAAAACGCAGTAGAAATCCAGCCGAAGTTACTGCCTACTGCTTCCTCCGGCGGCCGGAGGGAGCAGGAGCCGAAGTTTAAAACTCGGGTCCGGCAAGCAGGAGGACCTGCCTGCCGGAGGGCAAGCAGTAGCCGAAGTACTGCTTGTCCCATCTCTAATAATTACATATTTTAATGAAATGGATAAAAGTACCAAACTTAAGAGTCAACGATCTTTCCTTTAAAAATGTACGACCTCGGTAAACGAAAGAGACTTTTGTGGGAAGTACCTATGTGTAGGCGATACATGAAAAATAATACTCTGATGATATTCTACCTTTAGGAAGCATTATCATTTTTTAGGAAGTTCATAGTTAAATCTAACATAAAAAACATAGTTTAAAGCTGAGATTTCTGATGTTCGTTACTTCTCGAATGGAAGAAGTAGAACAAAAGATGGTTAATTCCTTTGTTTTGAGTATATTCTTCTTTCGCGCGAAGCTTTTTGTTTGAATGGAGGTCTGAACAAAAAGTAGCCTTACAAATCTCTTCATCTATTTTAAAATACACAAAAGTCAATGCTATCGAAATTATCTTCACAGAAAGAAGGGGTGTTAAACATTGATGATGTGTATCATGTTCATAATTCAAAACCTCAAGAATTTGAAAATATTACTATCCTATCATTTCATGTGTAATATAATTTCACTTTTTAGTAAGTACTCTCTTTATTTAAAGGATTTTCAAATAGATTTTAATTTTGATTTCAGCAATTTGAGCGAAATAGAGTTCCTCATATTATAATAATAGTTATCGGTTATAATTGATATCTGTATGAGATATATGTGCTTTAATTTACGGATATTTTTCAATAATGTAAACTTTAGGAGAGGGTTTTGGTCTATCACCCATACAAATTAATAGGGGTGTTTTTTTTAACAAAATTGTTTTCATCTTGATGGAAACTACTTATTTTTCATAATTGTAATCGATTATGTTAAATCTATCACATAAGATTCGTTATAATATCTTAGTATTTTACCAGTCCGTCGCATTTAAAATATGTGAAACTCGAGGGGGGAGGAAAACGTAAAAAATATAAAAATGGGCTATTTCATCACAAACAAAGTTACACATATCTATACACATTTTTAACATATTATGTGTCGATTTCAAATTAGCTTATCATATGTGCTGTGAGTCCTCTAAAAGGTCAAAAATGGTATAGAAACATTGAATAACTTCCAAGTACAAGAAATTTAAACATTTCTGAAAATTGTTCATATCTTAGTTAGAAGTGCAAATCTTAGTCCTAATGGCCGTCACAAATAACATTTCTTAGAACATTTTATAAAAACACAATAATGTTTATTGAGCTCTCAGATGACATAATTTTTAGCCTGAATTTGGATTGGATTAAAACGATTTGAATCCCTATTAAATACATTAAAACTCACATTCAATAAGCTTTTTTGTATCGTCATTTACACCAAAATGTAAATTAACCAAATTTGTTTAATGTAGTCAGGGCTAATCGGTACGCAATTGATAATTTATAAATTGCTAAATATTACGAGAACCTATTGAAAAAAAATGCATAAAGATTTATTCTACGTGAAAGAAACGTAAAGAAACCATTAAATCTTTAAATAGAGTAAAACTCTTTTAAAGCGCCGATTTCGGGACTAACGGTTGGTGGGAACTAACTCATTATAGTACACCCCGTTTTTGTTTGTTCACGCTTCAGTGCTCGCCTGAGTGACAACCGCAGACCCTGTGGCCCCCGCGCAACTCCTATTAAACCTACCTGCGGTGCGGTGTCAATTCCCAGAAGAGCTATAGAAGGGAGTGCTATTGAAGGGTTTCACTGTAATTAAATTTTCCATGATAATTTTTTGCTTACTTTGCATCTTTCTATTCCTATTAGATATTTGAGATATTACATAGTTTTTATTTTTGTGAAAATAGTCAACAATAATCTCGTGACAAACATGAAGTATTTCTCTGCAGGCCAAATTTTTAGTAATAATCAATATTTTACGTCTAAACAATGTTTCTTGTAAAAAGGCTAACACAATCAATTTAAGAAAAGATTCACTGGCCAATTACATACTCGGAGTATCTGACTATAGTGTCCCTCTTCAAAATTAGAGAGGAATTACAAAGTTAAGAAACAGTTTCAGATGACAGCATGTGCGAAAAAACAAGTACATATTATACAATATGTTGGATCAAAACCGACAGTTACAAAAATAAAGAATAAATACAAAATAATCTAATTATAATTCTGGGTACACCAGAACCCCGTTTTAGTAACAGTGTCGGGAGTTGCCTATAAATACCCTTGTTATTAAATCGGAAGAATCGAAACGTAAACCGTCAGGGCTGCCTGATAATAATCAGATTTGCCACTGAGCAGGAAAACCGTGAATTTTTCCTGTCATTTTCTATTCTTTAAAGAATTCCTCTTTTTCCCTTATTTCAAGAAAAATCCTCTTTTCAGCTTTTTATCGCTTTTCATTTCAGTGAGTATATCTGAATTGATAAAACCCAGTACAAAAAATCCAATTATTCTTGGTTAGATTTTAATTCTTTTTAATTGAAAAGTCTACTATTATATTTTTAATTTATAATTCATTTGTTTTCTTAAACATTCGTTTTTTTAAATAGAAAATTGGCCTTTTTCATTTGAAAATTTATCTTTTAATAGAAAAGTCGTCTATTTAGATTAGAAGCGAAATATTTTTGAGTAGAATGTCTAGTATTATATTTTTTGTTTAGAATTCATCTATTTTGGTACAAAAAATCTTTCATTTAGTTGAAAATTCGACTAGTTTTTAAAAAATTCTTTTTTTTTCATTTGAAAATTCATCTAATTTGTATAAAAGTTAATTATTTTTATTTGGAAAGTCTACTATTATATTTTTGATACAGAAGTAATCTCTTCTGGTAGCAATTATCCACTATTTGGTCAAAAATTAATTTTTTTTCTGGAACATTCGTCTTATAGTATAAATTATGAAGGCAATTTGTAAATCGGGATTTTTTTATGTCCGGGAATGACGAAGAACATTTTGTGAGGGTGAGAAAGAATAATATGAGGCGATATTTTGATAATGAACCGTTATCCTCATAGGGCATATTCAGGAGAAATAAGAACATTTTTTGTGGTTAGAATTTGTCGGTAGTTCTCTTAAATGCGTATGTAATGTATCTGCTGTGGTAAACTATATTGTAGGTTGTTTTTTTAATTAAGTCTGGAGCTGTCGTTTGAGAATTGGAAGTATATAATTTTAATATTTTTCGTAATCCTAAAAAAAAATGTTTTTTTTTTAGTATAGAAGTCATCTTTTCTGCTTTAAAATTCATCTTTGTGAATTAGAAATTTAACGGTCTTCTGAAAGGTTCACCTTTTTGTGTTGAAAATGAAACTTTTTTGGGTTGGAGTTTAATCTTTTCTGTTTAAAAATGCGATCATTGGGTTTTTTTAGAAGTTCAACTACTTTATTTTAAATGCATCTGTCTGATTAAAAATTAATTTTTGGTCATAAACTCAGTTATTCGTTTCAAAATTCATCTTTTTCTTAAAAACTAATTTTATTGTCGAAAATTCAGCTTTTTCTGTTCAGAAGACAATTTTTTTAAAAAAGATTCGAGTTTTTATTTCTATAACTCAATTCTCTTGTTGAGAATATGTATTTTTGGTTATATCTAGTTATAACGAAATAATTATTGTCAAATAATAATAATTATAAACGTTTTAAAGTCAACCCGGAAAAATCTAATTTCTTACCGGGGAAACCGGGAATTAGCATGTGCTTTTTTTTTAATTTGAGTGTTTCCCTCAAATACTTACGAATAAATTGTCACGAAGCTTTTATTTCTAATGTCTTTAATATTGACAGTTATAATTTGATCACTTTTATAAAATTTTTGCCAATTTACTAATTATTGCCAAAGTTTGACTAACACAATTTTAGAGAGCAATTTGTACACATTTTTATACATTCTCCGAGTGATTTTATGGTATCTAGAGTATCAGTTGCTAACTGAATTATTCCCAAAGCTGAATGACTCGTAGATAAATGTTTATCTCACAATAAAATTCTTATTAGACATGGCCCTTTTTTATCATTGAATTAAAGTAATTCGAACCAAGTGGTCCACTTAATTCCGAGTTAAGAAGCTGTCTTTAATTTCTTGTTCATTGTGGTAAACACGAGGTGATAAGATCTTTCTAAATGTGAACAGTGGTGTTGTAATTTTAATTTTGATTCAAGAGATAAAGAGCGTTACGAGAGGTCCTTTTGTATCTTTGCACTATAATCTTACGATTCACGATGTCAAGTGATCACAGCTATTTTGTGCCACTTATACTTATTAGGGGTGATGCGCTGGCCTGGCGACCATTCGGCCTCTTGAATGGCTCCATTTACCATTAAGCACATTACTATTATCCTATCACACTCTCGTTCGTCCAAAGAGACTTCTTTGGACGAGCCCGTGATGCACGAAGCTATTTGCGCAAAGTGGCCGTTCATTACTAAATTATGTCGGTTTTATAGCAATCCGTTAATCCACTAGTATACACGGCTCGTTGTCGACCTTCGTCGCAGAACCGCCTTTCTGTCATAATTAATTTACAGGTTGTACTGCAAATCCTTCGCGTATCACGGTCGCTTTTAATAACTAAAAGAACTGAAAAATGTAATCCCTAAATATGGGAATTCTATACATAAATCCACTTTCACATTAATCATTCAAATCTTTTTTTCGCGTTTCACTCGCCACTCAACTTTTATTCACAAACGAAAAAAAAACACTTTTTTTATTTACACATTCTGTAGCAAGAGGGGGCCGTGCATATATTACATTCAGCATTTTTTCTGAAATTTTAAACAACGTACCCCCTATCTTGCGTAATTTGTGACGTCTAAATTTTCTTTGTGTAATTGTTGATACTATAAAAAAGATTTTATTTTAAACGAAAAAACAGTTAAATTCGACCAAATACGGTAAATCATCAACAAAATAGTTGAATCCTTAAAAAGAACAGATTCTTTTTAAACCAAACAGTTGCATTTTTAAAGAAAAAGAAAGCAATTTTCAATAAAGGAGATGAATTTTCGAATGAAAGACAAGAAGTTTCCACTAAAGTTGGATTTTCAACCCACAAAGATTTTTCAGTCACTGGACAAAAAAAAATTTCTTACAAAATATATGCAATTTTCAAGACAAAAAACAAGATTTCTAAAATTCAGTTCAATTTTCAAACACTTAAATCTTCGAAAAAAAATGATTTTTCAACCAAGAGGATTAAATGTCTACATAAAAAGACAAGTTTTTAAGATATTCAATAAAAAAAATCATTTTTAATCAGAAACTATTTTTCAATGTAAAAAACGAAGTTTTTATAAAACAGTGCAAATTATACCAAATAGTCGCATTTTTAAGCCTGAAATTAGAATTTTTTACAAAACCGTTGAATTTTCAACAAAAATGTTTCTTTTCAAGCCAGTAGTTAAATTATCTGTTTTAAAATTTATTTTTTACTTTTAAAAAAATAAACTAATTCTGTAGCAAAGATGTTTAATTTCCAACCAAACAGATAAATTTTTAACGAAAATTATGTACCTTTAACTAAAAAATAAGAACTTTTGTGTAAGAATTTCCACATTCGCCAAGGGGATTGAATTTTTAACAAAGTTTATTTCGATTTAAGCATTTAAATTTGGATCTAAATGATTTTTCAACTGAAATGGTGATTCTTCCTCTAATACAGACTAAAATAGTTAACTTTGCAATCAAAAAGATTAATTTTCTACCAAGAAAAACGAGGTTTTAAAAAAATACATGAATTTTCAATAAAGAAATATTAATTTTCAACCGGAAGTGAAATATTTAAATTTACTGGTAACAAAATTAAGATTTTAGCAACACAAAAAAAATTAACCAACTAAATGATTTTCTTACTAAAGTAATCATTCTTTCGCTAAAAAAAATTGTCTACGGAGTACTTCAACTTTTTGATTTTGGACTTGACACTTTTAAATTTGAATTACGCAAATTCTGATGGACACTGGAACATTTCAGGCCCTAAAAATAATAAAATTGTACGTTCTAAAACCCCCCTCTCCCAAAAGAAAGTTCATTATTTGAAGCGGCCTCCAGGAAGTATAATTTTATATTTGTCCTATCAGTTTGTATGTACTTACTGGAGTACTGAAGATTGCATTCCAAGAGGTGAGAGAAATAAACAGGATACTTTGAAGTAACTGAAATCTGTAATTGGTGAAATTTAAAATACTATGCTGTTAATCTCCTTTGCATAATCACGTTATCATTACTGCATTCCTCTTATAAGTTGTCAGAGCAGCAAATTCTTCAAAACACTTTTGATTCGAGCGGAATGTCTTCAGATTTGAAAAGAACCGCATATTTTACGATCTATTTATTCAAATACCAGAGGAGGCTTCCCAATAATCAGGGAAGCTGAACGAAATATGAATTTCAATTATGCGTGTCGACGTCGAGTGAGAAATAGAGCCATAAGGCAAACTACTTACTACATAAGGCTCTAAACACTATCTGGGACAAATTTCCATACCTGAAGAAATTAAAGGAAATAGTTAGCAGTGAATAAATGCGAAATTAGATTGATATTATTCGAATTAATTCTGAATTTTTAAGGAGTGAGAAAAAGTATTGATTGGGAAATTGGGGGAGTAATTTATTGTAATTTTTTCTCAAGAAGTATAATTATTCCATAAGAGATATCCACATACACTGTTAGAAATATCTGGTTGAATTTTCAACCACATGTGGTTGAAGTTTTATACAATTACGGTTGTTGAAATTTCAACTACGAGTGAATGAAAAATCAGCTCGTGTAATTGAAATTTCTACTTTTAAATAAATAAACAAAAATCTCAAAGAAAATCTATAAAGATTCCTTAAAAATATTGTGCTTTGAAATGCACTAACTGTACCACAATAATTCTGATAAGGAATCATGATTTATTTCGTAAGTTTGTGTCGAAAGATCCATGAGATTAATAAAGTACATATAATATTTAGAACAATGAGCAGCTTTAAAGGAGAAGAAACAAAAGCTACATTGGAATTATATTACCATAATTATTTTCGTCTCCGTTTTTGTAATCATAACCTGAAAGAGCATACAGTAGTTAGTACCGATAATATGAATGAAATTTTCTCATTGTGATAATATTATTTCAACGTACCTTTTGTTCTTCTTCTTTAAAGCTGCTTCATTTCCTAAATATTATATTATGTTCTTTGTTAATTTAATGGATCTCACGATACAAACAAGGACTCGTCGGACTTTGTCACATCGCGGTCTGGCTTCAGGGGAAGTACATGGCGCATGTGTATATGAGCATACGTCTTGATTATTTTTTAACTACATTTAATTGAAATTTATTTCAATTCTCTGAATGAAAGAGATTTCAAACACGAAAGTAGTTGAAATGTGGTTGAATTTTCAATATATTTCTAACAGTGTATGGTTGCGCATTACTTCTGCGCATAGTGCGAATGAATTTTCAACTACTTTTGAATGAATTTTTTTCATTCTGGCAAATGAACGAGATTTCAACTACAAAAGTGGTTGAAAAATGGTTCAATTTTCAAGATATTTCTAACAGTGATATCATTTCTGTTATTTTGCTTCGTATCTACTTAGGCACGAGGAAGTCTTTAAGGATTCTCGCAGCGCTCGGATGATCAGAGTATTTAGTAGTATTTTACCATGAAAAATCCTGGGATATTACTTTTATCTTGAAGTTGGATCAGTTATTTGCAGCACAATTATACACTCATTTGATTAAAATGATCCAGATTTGATATTAACATTTTTGAGTAACACGTGAACTTTTAATTTTTCCGTGATAAAATATTTTTTTAATACGACACGACTTTCGGTTGTTAAGATTGTTATGTTGGGCTGTTACATTTTCTCAATTCTTGAAATTGATTTTTAATTATTAATACAAATGTTTACATTTTTTGTATTCGGTTAGTGGAACGCCTATTTCGATTTTTTTAAATGTCTTTTACATAATCGTGAATCGTTTCGTTCATAGAAACTGATTTTTACTTTTCTCAATTAAAACAAAAACTTATAACTTTTAACAATGCTAATTTTGCGTCTTTGCACTATTTTGTAGTAATTTGGTTAAACAACTTTCTTACATTCAAAAAAACAGTATTTTTATTTTTCCATTCGTATATAACCCATACGGAAGTTTTTAATATTTAAACATTTTAAAAGGTTTTTAATTTTGGACACTTTTTAAAAAGATTTTGATTATTCAAACTTTAAAATCTTTCAGTTCGTCCATGCTGGTCTAGAGTGATATCTAAAAAAACTTAAAGTATATGTTATCCTGACAAGATACCGCAAATTTTCTATTAACCCTACTCTCTTATATTATGTTTTATTATTATGTCTTATTATTATGTTTATTATGTTTTATTTAAATATATAATTTTATCCCAGCAGCAGTTAGAAGCAAAGACATGAATTAATTCGTTAATTTGTGATTCTGGGGTTAATTATAAAGATGTTTACAATTTAAAATTCGCTAACTTAATTACTTTTGAATTTTTATAGTTTAAAATAAAAAATTCTGAACTTCTTTTTGAAAACCATCTATTTTGAAAATTTTTAATTGTAGACTCATCTATTTTTAATGCTAATAATTTAACATAATGCGCAATTTTGAATGTTTTTTTTAAACACTTAAATCTTAAAGATATACAATTGGAAGCTCTTCAACCTTAAATACGGATAGAACACATATTCTTGAAATTTGCCGACTGTCTACCTTTACGGAATTTTCCGTAAGACTTATTCCCTTTTTCAGCTCGGTCAAGGCTAGTGTTATGGAAAAGTTTGTAATACAATTCAGTGATTGAAGTTGGATTATTTTGAACATCAATTTTCACGTTTTTAATTCTAATTCTTCAAAATTTAAGACATTTCAAATATAAATAATTGAAATTACATAATCTCAAATTGTTAAACGACAAACGTGCATTATATTTTATATATAAATTTGAAAAAATTTTAAATCTTTAATTTTGCAAAAGTTATAATTGAGAATTCTTGAATTGTGAAAATACGCAATTGTAAATTATTGAATTTTCAAGGCTTATATTTTTAAGGTATATAATTTTGAACGTTTTTATTTCGGATTAGCTCAATCTTGAAAATTCACATTTAAAATTTTTTCAATTTCAAAGGTTTGCAATTTGAAAGTCTTGAATTTTTAGGATTATCAGTTAAAGATTAATAAATTTGGAACATTTTTAGTTTAAAATTATGTTATTTCGAAAGTTTATTTTTCAATTGTCCATTCAATCGAAACTACTTTATTTAAAAACGGAATTTTATAAGATGTCAAGAATAGGAGCTTCAGTGTTGACAGACAGACTGTTGCATGTTTTTATAGTATTTTTTTTAATTACCACTTGATAAAATGTTATTACAGACAAAAAAAATTATTGAATGTATATTTTTTATGAATTCACTTATAGAGTGTTTTTAAATTACAGAAGATAACTCCATTCTCGTATTTATAATTTTAAACTTTTTAGAGACCTTATGCTAATGAAATATTAAGTAATTAATAGTTAAGCCACATTTTTTTTATTTCTGTTTTATTCGGTAAACTACTTTTGAATGCTTTAATTATGGTTAATGTTTCTCCTAGAACTGTAACTCCTTAGAACACTAATCACAATTTCGCTGATCAGTGGTGCAGAACATTGAACAGTGTTCCGTTTAAAAATGAAATTTCTCTCTGAAAATATATTAAGTTTTTTTAATCTGATCAAACAACCAAAATGTATTTTTTACACTCTGACTTTGCAGAGTTTTAATATGTAAAAATATCTATTAATTTTAATTATGGAAACCATTATGCACGCGCAAAGCGCGAAATATATTTCGCGGCAAATTAACTGTCGATCGAAGTGCGAATTCGTTTAGCCCTCGAACTCTGCAGGAAGGATTTCAAAAGTAGTTGAGCCCCTCGTTTTCATCGTATATGGCATTACCTACATCGGAACCTCGTTATAGTCCTCGGGCCCTGTTTCGAAGCTTCGAAATTAAAGCAGCCTGTCGAAGCGCGTACCGTCCGCAATCGCGATTGCAAATAATAAAATCTATTTTGCCGTTTAATTAAATTCGGCAGCAGAATAAAAATTCGCCAAGATTATTGAATTATTTTCTCCTAGCGATGTATGTGCAACGATCGACGGCTGGCAATGTTCGCGAAAGGTAGTTGAATGCTTTCTTTTTTATTATTTGTTTCCATTCGTCGAAGCAAGCAGACGTGCTTTTGTTGGACAAAGAATCATTCAACAATGCAAATTCTGTTTTTCACGATTCACGTTATGATAAAAAAGGCCAACATTGTATATTTAAAAAGAAATTTAAATTTTCACCCCGAATTCAAAGAATAAAGTCTTCAGAGAATGTTTCCATCATTGAGTCAAAGTTACGTATAAATGTTTATTTGTCCATGATAATAGTGATTATAAAATTGTGAGTCAGAACTGCTTACGAATTTCAATTACAATATGGTATTTGAAACATTATGTATAAAGCGGCTTATAAAAAAAAAACACTTTCTTGCGTGATATTTTCCGAACGAGTGAAAAAATATAGCATATATTACTAACCGGAAAGTAATCTCGACGTTTATTTATATTGCACAAATCGTTTTCAAAAAAAGAGCGCAATACTTGGGGATTAGCGTGAAGCTCGGACTAAAAAAATACATGTGGAATCATCTCTGAGCGAAGCCTTCGAGAGAAGTATCGAGGGAGTTGACAAAATGGGAGAGTTGGATATATTCGAAAATATTATTATATAGGCAATAGAATTGCCTACCCGCATTCCCCAATCCTAGTTGATGAAGTTTTTATAAATATTGTACAAATATCTTTTTGTTTTATACACGGAGCAAGATGGAAGCATTCTTTGTTTCTTTAATGACCTTATTTTCGCTGAATTTTCTTTACACCAAACAGTACAAAATAGCTATGGAATGTTCAATGATTCAGAGACATAAGTCTAGGACAATGCAGGTCAGGAAATTCTCGAATGTCAGGGATTTAAAAAGTAGTCGGTTTGGTCAGGGAAAGCCAGAGAAAGTCAGAGAATATCAAGGAAAACCTGAATGAGTATAGAAATATTTGGTAAACAAAATTGAAGTTCAAAAAATCCTGCATGACTCTTGTCATTAAAAATATTTCAGATTATTGTATAAATATACATTTTTTGTAATTATTATTGCTGATCTCCTAGATGTATTACTGATAAAATATGATAAAATATGAGGTTGAAAATAAGAAAGAAAAGTTTTGATAACAGGGATTAAAACTAATAAGAAAGAATTTATTGAAAAATACAATGTTTATTTAGATGTTTCTGAGAAAATTATTATTTTTATTATTTTTGGTTACCTAAAAACATAATACATAATGATCGTTTCGGGAGAATAGAACAGTTTTTGAATAGTTTATTTTTACATGGTGCACAATAAAATACGTTTTTGTTATATTACGGTTTTTTTTGTTGATCATAGCTCTCTAAAAGCAATTTCATATGCCTAGAAAATAAAAAACTAGCTTAAAATAAAAAACTAGCTTAGCTTAAAAAGATAGTTTGGAGATCTGAGGTGTTTCTACTTAAAAACATGTTGAAGGTTTATATGATGTGCCAAAATACTATTTCTCCAGATCGTTTGGAAAAAAAGCTGAGCAACTCAGGACCTTTTACTGATGAGAAATCAGTATAGACAAACTTCTCAAGCCGAGGGTATGAAAACCATAACGAAATCCAGTATTTCGTATTTCATTTTCAGTTTGGAAATTTTTCGTTGAACTCGTTTAAAAAAGCTTTTGAATATCTTGGAACTTCAATCAATAAGTATACTCAAAAATAGATAAGTAGCTCAATTTATAAATGCTCAATTTTTAATTTATTTGAGTTTATTTTTCAACTCGTAAGGTTTTTTTCTGGTATTTTTTTTCTTTTCAGTCAGAAGTTGTGAGGCGTTTGAAATATTTTTCAATACTTTCTAGAAAAAATATAATTTTAAAACCCACAAAATTACTTTGCATGAAAAGTTTCTTTTCGATTTTAGATTCTTTTGAGTTTTAAATTTTTTCTAGCTTATTTTGATAGTTGGAAAACTCTTAACAAAATTGTTAGCTTAGCTAGAAAATACAATATTTTTTAAATACGCAACTCTATACTTTACAAATGCACTACACTTAAATTTATTATTTTGTAGAGATGGCAAAATTTTGAGCTAACATTTATTATTAGAACTTCCTCAAATGTATTTAAAAAAATCTCGTGTCATTTTTAAAGTTCTATTTAAAAATTTGTTTTCAAAAAACAAGGGTATGTTAAAAAGGAGTTATCTCTTATGGACCAGTATTATATAAAAATCGTTCAAGATTTGAGTTACTTTGTGTAAGAAAGCAATTTCTAAATTAAATTTCTACAGCAATTTTCAAACAGCCTGCGGGAATTGCACGGGGAATGTATAAGGAAATTTTATCACAAGTCTCTGCTAGACACAATTTGAGGATTGTTTTCGTGCCATAAATCAGATATCTAGAAAAAATAGTCTTTACAACATTCTAAGAATGAAAATATTTAATCTTAATGATGATGTCATTTTAAATAAAAAACATTATTTTTAATGAAAAAATTTTTTAAAATTACATTTAAAAATATATAAACGAAATTGTTTGCAATTGAATTGTTTCTTATTGTCACTTCTCATTCATAACTATATTTGAAGATTACATACTTATTTTCCAAATTGGAAACTGAAATTTTTTTTAAATATTCCCCCTGAAACAAAAAGCCATTATTTATTAAAATTTATATTTTTAACATTAATCTACAAAAACTATGATTGTTTTATTTCATAATACATGACTGATATTATAATTTCAATTCCTAAAATGATAAAAAAAAACTTTATTTATCTAGAGACCTGATTTTTGGCATGACAACTAATTAAAGATACATTTTTTTTTAATTCGATCAATTAAATGGCCACCCTTTCTAATCTTGTGTAGTTTTATTCAAGTTAAAAAATATATATTAATAATAAAAAAGCTTTCTAATTAACTTATCTATTGCGTAAATACGTTATTTCCATTGGTAAAAATTGGACACTCAATCAGCAATTTTCAAAATCAAGCGTGAGACTTAAGTGAATGGACAGAAGCCATTTTCTGATTGAATCTGAGATCACTGCCTGCATTTTATCATCGCCCGGTTGTTGTCAGTTTTAGTGGATCTGAAAAACTGTGGACGAATCTTCAGTGCGGATGGAATCATTTAGGCTATAGAAGGATAGTTACATTTGCTGCTTTAACATTTTTTCAATAATTGCTACAAATACAAGAAAAGCGTTTTCAATCATTTAACAAGATATTTCTTGCAATATTTAAGGTAATTTTTGTAACAATTATAAATTTGTAAGTAGTTATATTGTTCTGGGTGAAGTGAATTTTTTGTATTGATATACGACCTCGAGTGCATTAAAAAAGAGTGGGTATGTGATGAAAACAAAACTGGCACAGGAAATAAACAGAAGACATACTGCAGAAGAGAAGAGAAAAAAGAAACGAAAGAAAGAGAGAACTCTCGTTGCATCAAAATACGTTGTCGGCGGTTTACTTTGTTCATGGGAGGTTGCGGAATTTTTTATTTCCAAAATAAAATGTGTACAGCTAAAAATAATATTTAACGTCCACGTAATTCGGCCCAGCCTGGGGATAGAGGGCAACGAATATTTTTACTGTGTTTCAAGCGAGCGCAATGTTTTCATTTGGCTCGCGCAACACGTGTGTGCGTGACGAGACGGAAAAGCGTGGAACTCGGAATCGTCGCACCTATGGGCATGGGCGAGACTGAGAGAAAAAGCATTTCGTCAAAGGGTTCAAGAGTTTTGTCAAGTATAATGAGAGTTGCATGCCCAAAGCCTTTCCACGACCAAGCCTCTATTTGAATTTCCCGCGCCCTTTGTTTATCGAAATTAACATGCGCGAGGGAGGGGGAGGGCAAATTCGAATCCCTTGTTGTTCTATTGCTAATTTTGATATTTATTCATTAATATCGGTAACCATTGCAACCTTCAACTGTGATTCTTAATTATAAACAGTTTTTTAAATTTCTAAATGCAGATAATTAAAAAAACGTGATTTCCCTTGTGCTTCTAAGCATTTATTCCAGGAAATTAAAAAATCTCACCAAAACATAATTATTTAATGTTTCTGCTAGCTCATTGAAGTTCAAAACAACATATTTCAATATTTCATTTTTGAGCAATACGGATTTGAAAATAAAAATTCTTTCTTCTTGTAAAATTATTTTAATTTTATGGAATAATACGCCTGAAATTCTGCAATGGTAAAGAAAATTCTTTTCAGTTCTTAACTCACGATAACTATCTGGAAGGATAAACATTTTTAGTTTGAATACAATTAAAAGTGTGAATTGATCCCAAACCATTTCTTCTATGGAAATATAAACGTAGAATTTCATCCGCTGTAAGTTAATAGTAAATAATTCCAATAACGATACAATATTGCAAATTTATACCTCATGTCCAAAAAAATTCATAGGTTTGAAAAAGAACCGGAAATGCTCACTTAATGTAGTTTAGAGACAATTTCTGACTGATTTCACTGGAAAAAATAAAAGAGAGGGAATTATTTTCAATGGAATATTTTTAATACAGATGTTTCGAATTCAAAAATGGCAACAATTGTCCACGCGTTTCATCCTGATTAAGAATATTTCACGTTCTTACCAATTTTACAGTTAAAAGTGTAGGATAAAATTATTTTCCAACTATGAGACTCACTTTAAAATTAACTTTAATATGCTAATTTTTAGGGTCAATTTCGTTGTGGAATATGTAAAAGTTTTCGGCTCTATGTCCATGAACAATTTTTTAGAGACTTCTTTCAATTAATCAATTAACTAAAATAAAAATTAACTTTTTTTTGTTATAATTTATAGGACTGGTAAGAACTTCGGTTTAAATTATTTTTCTTGGAACTGAGTTGATTTCAGATCAGAAAATTTTATTTGACTTGGGTGGATTTTATCCTACTTTCTCTTTTAACAAACAGAGTTATTTAGATTTTGAAAATTGTGGTAAATTATGAAAATCAAGCCAGACTTATTTATATTTGATTTTTTACAACGCAACGTGTTCAATTTTTTAATTCAATATATATTTTTGTTTCAAGCATTAAATCAAATCCCATTGAAACTGAGGAAAATAAATTTCAAACCAATAAAGCACTCAAACTTTCTTTTTCTTTAGCAGGATGTCGACCTCATTCCCCAATGAACGTTTAGTTATATCAAGCCATTCTTTAAAAAATTTGGACTAAAAGAAAACCACCCAGGAAATAGTGTTTTAAAAACCAATTGTCAAAATTTCTTCATATTTTTAGTTTTTAATCACTAAAAAAATAGGCAAATAGAAAAAAATATTTTTCTTCGAATACACTGCAACTGAATAACATCCATGCCAAATTATAAGTGGCCGACGCAAATATTTGAAACGACAGAAGCCTGTGAAACTCTACAAATGGTCAATCCTGCTGGGCATCCTAAGAATTAATTAAGAGGTTTTTCGATTTTGTGTTTTCAGTGACTACCCGAAATTACAAAATTATAAATCGACTTTTTGCTTTATCTGCTAATATCCGTCCGATATCTATCGATACGAGATTCATGTCTACCATCTCGTGAATTCAAAGGCCTTTCATCAAAATCACCACCCCATTTTTGTCAATTTTCCTTAAGTTATGCAATTTATGCCAAGTACCTAAAATTTGCAAGAAAATGATATATCTAGATTCCCCCGGACATCGACAAGTACATTTATTCCCAACGATATCCAGAGCGAGTTTGGATAGGATACGCGTTCTATCCGTGGTCCATTCTTCGGTACATAATTTTGCATACATGTATACGTCCATACGTGCGAGGCTGGCTGCCGAGTGGGGGAAAGGAAGCGTTTCATGTACATTGTACATACATATATTCCTGCATAACTACATTAGGTGGATAGACATGTTCGCTGAATATACACGTACTCCACCCCATAGAGGGATCTTACTCGGAGACTACCGCATATAAAAATACCTATAAAGATACTTTGAATTTTATATTTACTGGAACGGTCAACATTCAAATGAGGCTGATCGATTGATACGCGTTACGTTCGAATATATGATGTTAAGGGTCGCAATAGGAGTTTGAACGTACGATATCGCGAAAGGACTTGGGGTGGAGGATGGTCCTTGAAGGGTCGTGAAATGAGACGTTCTCGGATCTTCAGAATCCCTTCCGAAGAGGGACCTAGGGTCACCCTTTGGGGTGTGCCGGGTGCTTCAAGGAAATGGACGAACCTTACCCTCCATTAGCAGGACGAAACACCCCCAAACTCGACTTCAATTACCGATCGCTCCAGGTCCCAATGAAAGTATTTGTGCGATTTGGTTTTATTCTGTTACACACCCTTGTTACTGAGAAATAAATGATTTAGGCCAAACGTGTATTTACCGGATTTAATTCCAGTCAAAGACTGAAGTTGCTTTAGATGTAATGGATAAAAAGAATTACATGCAGAGGGTCTACAATAGTAGCAGTGATGGAGCAATCTACTTGTCGAAAATTTAAAAATTAGAAACTTATATTTCATATTGTTCAGAGAAACGCAAATCCTTATTTACAACGCTTTACTAAAAATAACTCTGAATTTATAGAAGCTTTTTTCCCCTCCCTACATTTAACGAGACTTCGTGAACCTGCAAATTTACCGAGCTTTCAACCCTATCTAAAAAAATGTTCCAAGCCGTTATTATAAAGCCCCACTAACGCTTTACCATCAAGGTGCTCGATATTCTGAGCATTTCTGCATTTTCCAATTAATAGGAAAGAGTGCACCCTCTTTCCGTCTGATTCTGGAACGCGTGAAGAGCCAACTACTAAAAATCTGCAAGAGCAACAAAGAAGAAAGAGAAACCATATCACCCAGAAGGGGGTGAAAGCAGCAGAAGGGCATGCAGGTTCCGAGTGTGATAGGGAGAAAGGTGGGGAGGGCGAGAAGGAATAACGGTAGAAAGATTGGATAGAATCAGCAGTCTGCGAGTAACAATGGGAGGGTTCAATTGAAAAAATAATTTAATGTGTCCTTTTAATTAAACAGAGAGGGATAGCCGAGCTAGCGGGTTAGAAAGCGGCAGAGGAAGAGGAAGAGGCGGTGGCGCTAGAGCTGGTGCTGGAGGACGCGGAGGAGGCGCGGTGGGGCTCGGATGGACGCGGAAATTTAAAACCTGATCAATTGATAGGATGGAATGAAAAAAAGTAGGGTTGAGGGGGTT
>NC_046662.1:83026189-83031995 GCF_010883055.1 Belonocnema kinseyi | reverse complement strand
GCGAGAGGAGGTGCGGGTAGATGGGATTGCCGGGCATTATTCTGAAACGCGAATTTGTTCATTTGTTTCTTCCCTCTGTATGCACGCCGCGGCGTGTGTGCATCCTCTTTTATCGACTGAAATCCCAGGCTTCGAATTACCGTGCAAATGATTTTTTCTCGCTCTATTCTCATTTTTTTGTTCCGCCAACCCCCTTTTTTTCGCAGCCCGGCTGTACCTGGCTCGCGTTGTCGTGTGGCCGGACTCAAAAGGAATTTAAAACTGCTGTGAAAATTCGCGAAAAAAATACCCGTCGAGGATGCTCGAGCCTTGTGTTCAGGGCGCGGGCCAAATTTGGAGAAAGGATTGGTGTACGTTATCAATAGAAATTT
This sequence comes from Belonocnema kinseyi, assembly GCF_010883055.1. NCBI lineage: Eukaryota > Metazoa > Arthropoda > Insecta > Hymenoptera > Cynipidae > Belonocnema > Belonocnema kinseyi. The sequence continues at coordinate 83,031,624 of NC_046662.1, read as the reverse complement.
TGGTTATCTTCATGGCGATCGCAGTAAAAGCGATCGTCATCGCAGTATGTTTTCGATGAAAATTCACTACATTGAAGTACATTTGATACGGATTTACAATTTTCACGTTTGCGAAAGAATGCAATCATTCGGAATGCGTCAAAAGCAAAATTAGACTTTTCTAAAGTGTGTGTTCTATTTTAGCTGATTGAGTTGCTAACAGAAGTGTTTCATTTTCAATGAAAAATGTTAGTCTATGGATTTTGCATCATGCATCGATCTGAATTAGATTTTTGACATGTACTTTTTTTAACAGTCTGCTTATAATTTTTGGAAAAAAATGAAACTATCAAATAACACAGAAATTGTTTTTAAAAAATTATGTCAATTTTTAAAGGATTGATTTAAACAATAAATAAATTAGTAATACGAGAATTAGAAAAAATTGCTAAGAATTTTGTTGGTTAAATAGGTGCCTTAATCAGGTTGTAAATTCTCAAACTAATAATAACAATTACATTATATAAATTTGAAAAATTATACTTTTTAATCGTATTTGGAGTCTTTTTTTTAGGTTTTTCCAAATAAATATGTATTCGGTAGTCTTGTCAGAACCGTTTCAATTTTGTTTATCAAAGCATAATTTTGCCTGAGGATGACCGACAGGTTGAGGTTAAAATGTCGCATGATGTAATTTTAATTGCAATAACTAAAATTCGACTCTGAATAATTCTTGGATTTTTATTCAATTTCATCGTAAGACCAACAAAGTAGAATTTACGTTCGTATTAAGGGAATTAATATTATTTTTTCAATTAAAGACAACTACAATAAGTTTCTATTACCAACCTGAATATAATAATAATAACAAGTTTGGTTAGGTTAGGTTTGTTTATAAGTAGTCCGGTTTTTTTAACGTTAGGCATCAGAACTACACGTTAGAGGCCCCGGGTTCGATCCCTGAAACGGAACCTCTGGAAATATTTATATGTTTTTATTGAGGTTCTGGTGGTTCGGATCCCACCTTGAGCTCTTGGTCCTCCCATCGTGCACTTGGTTGCAACCTAGTTGCCGTGGATGATGAAGTAAAAACCAGGCTCTTCACAATATGTCAAATTAAACACACTGGTCTTATCAGATCACTTTATTTCATTTAAAAAATACGTCCGTGACTGATGATATATACCGGCACAGCCCCGTGCAGACGATTAAAATAAAATAAAATCCAATCGAACAAAAAATGCTTCCGACATATTTGATAGTAACTATATGCCAAATAGTATATGTCAAAAGCTGTTTTTATTTTAATCAATCATATCGTATCTAAGAATTTGTGAAATAAATTTTTTTTTAGATTCATATCTACAACTTCGGTGGCATTTCATTAGTTTAAAGTGAATAACCATGACGAGCAATAAAGAAAATTATTAAAAAACAAAATCGTATGATTTAGATGCTTAATATAATTCGGTTCATTTCATAATTATAAAATGTGTTGAATATTTAAAAAAAAGTTATATTCATAGATACTTTTGGAATTACAACAGTGAAATCAAATACGTATTTAAGAGAGACCACTCTACAGTAGATAAAATCATCAATTAAAAATATTAATGTATGTTCAGTGTGTCCGCTGGACCGAGAAACCGGGAAATGACAGGGAATTTATTTCACACCTGGAATTTGACAAATTTAAAAAAAAAATCTGTCCAAGTTTCATTTTAACGTTTTTCATCATTTTTCATTCAAAGAATTTTAAAATGCAGTTGTAATGATTAAAGAATTCCAAATGAGAAGCTTTTGAAATCGATAATTTTGGTTAAAAAATATTCTTAGTTGATCAACTGTGAATATACATTCTAACAATTTTTTAAATTAAACAGTACTTTAAGGATTATAAAGAGGATAATTGAATGTACAAGCCGATTCGGAATCACATTAAATATTTAGAAATTTTCAGATTTTAACGTTAAAAATTAAGCTGTTTTAATTTTAAAGTCTTGTAGTTGAACAAAATCTAAACACCCGATTTAAATTTCAAATAAAATCTTAAAGTAATTCATTTATAATTAAAGGATTTTATTAAATTTCAAATATTGTTTCAATCTACAATTTGAAAATTTAGCAATATTTTTCAATTATGAAAACGAACTGTTTGCTTAATATTTAACATACTTTGACTGTTCATTAAAAATAATAAATTATAAATGAAATATTCCAAATATACTGAAATTAAAAGCGATAAATATACAGCGAAAAATTAAAATAGTTTCATTTTCAGTAAAAGAAATCAGTCTCTGAGGAAATGAAATAAATTTTCAATAAAATAGTTGAATTTTTAACAAAACAAATAAATCTTGTACCCATAGGATTAAGTGCCTATAACAAAAGTATGCAAATGACTAACAGTTTCTGTAAATAACAGAAAAAGAAACCCGCGTTTTTCGTTGACAATTAGGCTCCATACATATTCAATTTAGTATAAATATATTTAGTATAAATAGTATAAAAATTTCTTTAGCAACGCGCCTTCGACTTGAATTCCATGGTAGGGCGAAATAGTGTTCGTATACTATTCCATTTAAATGTACCCCTGTAGCATAATCGAGACCCAGACCAGCGCTGAACAATACAAAAAAGTGGCCTAGAGGGCAGGTAGGCCGCGGTACCTTGACATCGTCTTAAGCCAACAATTTTAATTGTTCTATTCAAAGATTTTCAATTTAAAAAAAAAATTTTTTGAATTTTGATCTATAAATACTTATTGAACTACTGAACAAGCGTGAACAAACAAAAGCGTTTTCTACGAAACGGCCCTCTATCTGGGTAATTTCCCGCCAAGGTCAGCCCCAAAATCGTCCCAGTCTCAGAGTTTCACGGTATTATTTCTAAACAAAAATCGAGTGAGTTGAAGAGATATATAGAAGTTTTCGAAATATTCAAAATTAATAAAAATTTTTTAATCATTTTAAATAATTTAAATGAAGTATCTATTTATCCCAACAAAATCCGAATATTCGTCCTGAAATTTCGGTGCAAATAGCTCACGGCCTAATTTGAAACGTAATATAGAGTTTCGCAGACTTAAAAAAAAATTAGAAGCTCTTTAAGGATTGTGAAAGGCCTTAAAGGAATGAAAAACATTTTCTTAAGAATCCTAGGAAAATTGAAAATGATTTTTTATTTAAAAAAATTAATTTTAAGAGAATATTTAAGGAAATTCAAAAGATTTAAAAAAATTTCAAAAATGAATCTGGAAGTGTTTTTAATTTTACTGGATTTTTCACAACATTTTAGGAAACATTCCTTAAAAATTTTTAAACAACGTTAGAAAAAAATTTTATTGGAAAAAAATACAAAAGTACAAATATAAGCAATAAGAGATTTTAAGAATAAACAATTAACCTGGGCTCACTTAAAACAAGCATAGTCAATTCTTTTATTTTACGCTAGGCTAAAACTTTGAAAAAAAATTGTTCACCTCTTTAAATCGAAAAAACAATTTTCCATTAAAAATGAGTGCGATTAAAAACATTTAAAGAAAATTTTTGTAGCAATTTTTCCAGGGAACATTTTGCTCTCTTGACTTGTTCAATATTTTGAGGTCATATTTTACACTTTGTAGAAAAAACGGTATATATCATAATTAAGTAAACGCAACATTCATAAAACTCCTTTGAATCATTTTTATTATGTATTGTCAATTCACCTGAAGTTCTGAACGTTCAAATGCACGAAATATGTTTTTCGACATTTATATTTTACCCATAAATATTGTTCCAACTGCAATTTAAGTTATGCTTTATAAGTCTTTCTCATTAATCACTTATTTTAACATAAAGTAACCAACATTTTAGCACTTTTTCTGATTGACAAAGTCATCAGTAAACAATATCATTTATTTGAATGTTCAGAATTTTAACATGTATTGTCTTAGTTATTGCATTTATGATAATGACGTGTCAATAAAAATTGTTGATATAAACCTGAAGAATAGTGTTTGCTTTACAAATTTAAAGATACGATGAGCTTCTTTTAAGAAAAACCGTTTTTCTCTATGGGAAAAACATTTTTGTAAATGTATAATTGCGATAACAAGATAACGGTTTCATTGCTTTATATGAAACTTGCAAATGACTTTTGAAAATGCAACAGAATTTGAATATATAGTTAAGAAGAATGAAAAATAAATTTTGCAACTATTAGGGTGCTTAAGTTGTCAAATTTTCTAGTAAGAAGATTAAAAAAATAGTATTTTTGGTGTTGATTTTCTTTGCCTTAAAAAAATTTGGAAATTTTAATTATTGGTTTCGTTCATCAGGATCTGAGAAAAATGGTTGGCTAGTAGTATTATGCTAAAAAAGTATGTCGAACTAAAATCTTTAACTATCACAAAAAATGAATTGATAAAAGAATCGAAAAATTACTAATTGACAAAAGTTGTTCACCTAAAAATAATTAAAAAATTGTTCGTATTTTTTTTTAATTATCAAAAATAATACTAAAAATAAAGAAATGAAATTTTTGGAAAAACTACACAAGAGACAAAAAAATGGTTAGACAAAAATTGTTTAACCGAAAAAGATCTACATATTTGTAAAATTTTTTTATAATAATACATTAGAAACAAAAAATTAATTTTTTGTAAAAACTACGCATGTTGCAATAACTTTTTATTAAACAAAATGTTGAAATTTGAACAATTTCGACTATTTCACAGTTTTCAGCTTTAAACTTTGCAATCATCAGATTCATTTCTTCTAGGGGTGAAACTTCATTACTTGAATTATATTTTGAAAAAGTCGGAAACTATTTGCGCTTTTCAAGAGAAGCCCTTTTTGGACCAACCTAATGTAGACTGATATAACTTTTCCCTTGGACGTGTAAGAAAAGTAGGTTAATTGAATTACGCTTGTGTTTATTCAACCAAAGTTATGCTTCTATATATAATTACAAATAATCAATTATTATGAATCAATTTTCGGTTAGAAATTAAAATATAATGAGTCATTCAGAACCTACGTCACACTGATAGGGAATGAGGGTAACATGCATTGTGATGATTTGTAACGAACAGGGGGGGGGCATTAACGCAGAATGTGACATCACACATGAAAAATCAAAATGCGAATAACAATTTTTTGAAATGCTTGAAAAAACCAAAATCAATGATCTTATGTTATAAGTAGAGTATCTAAATACAGACGTCGTGCTCTTTCCCCCATTCCCTCAGTTACTACCCCTGTTTGAAAGAATTCCTATTTTTTCCGCTGCTTTCATCATACTTCCTCTGCTTCTCTGTTTTTCGCTTAAAAAGTTAACTTAAAAGGACTTAAATCAATATATTAAAAAGCTTAATATACAGTCTGTCAAGTTAAAGCGTGGGTGGCTTTACTCGCAGTCGGTAAGGTGTATCGACATGATTTTGGTGTTAAAATATTAAGAAGAGCTCCCTC